>NC_083571.1:7007722-7252722 GCF_027579695.1 Neoarius graeffei
ATGCATTTTGGAAACAAGTCCTGTGGACTGATGAAATCAAAATAGAACTTTTTGGCCACAATGTGCAAAGGTATGTTTGGAGAAAAAAGGGTGCCAAATTCCAGGAAAAGAACACCTCTCCAACTCTGAAGCATGGGTGTGGATCGATCATGCTTTGGGGTTGTGTTGCAGCCAGTGGCACAGGGCACATTTCATTGGTCGAGGGAAGCATGGATTCGAATAAATACCAGCAAATTCTGGAAGCAAACATCACACCACCTGTAAAAAAAGTTGAAGTTAAAAAGAGGACGGGTCCGACAATAAGATGATGATCCAAAACACACCTCAAAATCTACAATGGAATACCTCAAGAGGCACAAGCTGAAGGTTTTGCCCGGGCCCTCACAGTCCCCTGACCTAAACATCATTGAAAATCTGTGGATAGATCTCAAAAGAGCAGTGCATGCAAGACAGCCCAGGAAACTTCTAGAACTGGAAGCCTTTTGCAAGGACGAATGTGTGAAAATCCCCCAGGTAAGAACTGAAAGATTATTAGCTGGCTACAAAAAGTGTTTACAAGCTGTGATACTTGCCAAAGGGGGTGTTACTAGGTACTAACCATGCAGGGTGCCCAAACTTTTGCTTCGGGCCCTTTTCCTTTTTTGTCATTTAGAAAATGTAAAAGATGAAAATAAAAAAATTGTTTTTGCTTAAAATATAAAGGGAATGAGCCATCTTTAACTTTATGCCTTTTGGAGATCATTTCATTTTCAACTTGCTTAACTGTTCACAGTAACAGCAATTTTGACCGGGGTGCCCAAACTTTTGCATACCACTGTATATAATATAATATAGGATGCAATGTTAAAGCAATTTAAAAATTAAGCATGAATAAACAATGACAAGATGACAATATAATAGGAGTGTAGTATAATCACTGCGAGTATGTGGTTGAATTTTACAAAACGAGTGACTTCGACACTCATTACGCAGCAGCTTACAGAATAGCACTTGATCCAGCACATCCTACTGTCAATAATGGTGGACACCGGTGAAAGTAAGTGATCACTATTATCGACACCTCACGTGAATTCTCAAACGTGCGTTTAGATACAAAATGGCGACTGTCAAATGAAAGCGTAAGAAACAAACATAGGTTTGGACGAGGAGATCATGAAATATGGGTGAATTTGATCAGTAAAAACATGTCCATGATCTTTCCACCATGCTTACCTGCGATGATAACGTCCGGGTTTTCCGAAAAATTGCTGATCGTGCTAAAAAAGAAAAAAATTAGATCTCAGGTAACGAGCTGAGTCATCAGACTACAAGATCAAAGGGTGAGGCAGGTCTTCCGGTTGATTAATTAATAAATAATAACTGTTGGAACTGAAACTCACCTTTGGAAAATTGTTTTATTGGTAAATCTGAAAAGGTGTCGATAATTATGGACTGTTGATAATTCTAGCCGCCGCTCGACATTAATATATTATTGAAGTAAACAGGACTGACGTATTGCGGTTTTCCGTTTCCGGTTGAGAGTATGTCATGCGCATTCTGACTGCTGCTTCTCACCGGAGCTTATTTTATTTTATCTCATCTCCCTTTTTTTTGTGTAGTTTGATGTTTTTGTTTGAGTGTTTTAGTCCGCCGGTGGTGGTGTAGCTTCGGACCCAGTTTTGGGCGTCGGTTCCCTCCAGGCCTTGGTTCGCCGTGGGTGATACCTTTGCTCCTAGCTATGGACTGCAGTGAGCTTGTTGCTCATTTTAACATCGTGGTTGTCCAGCACTCTAGTGCTTGGCGTGATGTTCCGAGTGATGTTGCTCAGTGGCGGCTGTGCAGGCAGTTTGGGACGTACTGGCGCTCTGCGTGATGGTGCATCTGTGCTTGCTTTGTGGATCCATGGCGTGGTGTTCCGAGTGATGTTGCCCGGAGGCGTCGCGGCGGCTGTGCAGGACTTGTTTTCGTGCGCCTTTTGGTGGGACTGTGGCTTCTACACCATTGGAATGACATCCTGGCCTCTATTTGGTGGATTACCCCCCCATAGGGCGGCACAGTGGTGTAGTGGTTAGCGCTGTCACCTCACAGCAAGAAGGTCCGGGTTCGAGCCCCGTGGCCGGCGAGGGCCTTTCTGTGCGGAGTTTGCATGTTCTCCCCGTGTCCGTGTGGGTTTCCTCCGGGTGCTCCTGTTTCCCCCACAGTCCAAAGACATGCAGGTTAGGTTAACTGGTGACTCTAAATTGACCGTAGGTGTGAATGTGAATGGTTGTCTGTGTCTATGTGTCAGCCCTGTGATGACCTGGCGACTTGTCCAGGGTGTACCCCGCCTTTCGCCCGTAGTCAGCTGGGATAGGCTCCAGCTTGCCTGCGACCCTGTAGAACAGGATAAAGCGGCTACAGATAATGAGATGAGATGAGACCCCCCCCATAATTGTAAAGCGACCCTGAGGTTTTGAGAAAGGTGCTATATAAATTGAACTTATTATTATTACTGATTCAGCAAGATTTCCTGATTTGCTCCTTTGCTAGATATTGAGATGGAACAGATCAAAACAGCTACTGTATCGTCCTTACAAACTGGATTTCCACCTTCGAGACCAGGATGTATTTTTCCCCAGTCGTTCAACAGATTTGTGTGCAACGTTGTTTAATCAACACCGTCCTCCATGAAAGTCACTGAGCAGCTTGTGCTTTATATTATAAATCAGACATGTTTAATCTCACTAAACCAATCACTGAGCATTGTAGCTACTGACGAGAGCGAGAGGAGTCCTTTCTCTCTTCGTCTCAAAGGGTTTTAGAGAGCAGACAGCAGCAGACGTGGGTGGTTAGATGTCAGATACACCCAAAAGAGCTCCTTCTCAATCAAACCCACCCTCGCAAACTTGATTACAACACTTCACAAAGCCCTGCAACTGCCACTTAGTGAAAGGAAGAAAGAATGACATGAGAGCTTTCTGGCTCTACTTCAACAAGGGTTAAGCAGCAAGGTCATTTCAAGACAGTAAAGGATGTGGGCTGATGATAAGCATACTTGCTGATCGACTTTTGTCAAAACGAAAAAGAAAGAAAGCATGCTCGCTGTGGAGGAGCATCAGAGAAAGTCTTTTTTTCGTGGACCGAATCTAGGACAGCGTGAGCAGGCGGATCACTGCAAGAGGCGGTCGTGTTGCTATAGATAACTGTACGAGGAGAGCGTGCGACGGTCATACGGCATCCTGTGGATCATCAGATGCGGTCCTGCGAGAGACACCAACCCTGATCGATGCTGCTGATTTTTCACAGCCGGTCTCTGATAAATGACTCTCGAGCTCACCGGGCCAATCAGACAACAACGTGAGCAGGACTTTTCCATCAGACATAAAGAGTAGACAGATAAAATAAAATCAAGTAAGGAAAGTGAGGAAAATATGAAATGATACAGCGTATGAAATGATCACCAGTGCTGCTTCGTTCTTTTATCTCAAGCGAAAGTGCAACAGGAGTCAGAAACAGAAAATATATACGTGTTATTTCCCAGCTGGGAGGTCCGTATCATGAAATACCGTGACCGAGGTCTTGAAAGTACTGAGCGAGGCCCTCTGGGCCGAGGTCAGTATTTAAGGCCGAGGTCACGGTATTTCACCATACGGACCGACCTTAAGCTGGTAAATAATATATTTTTCTTTACCAAATTCTAACAGAAAACGAGAGCACCCGAAAGGGAAACCCGAGCTGAGCCGCCATTTTGAATCCTCATTCATGGCTGTAATGCAAATGGCTTCCTCCTCGGTATACAAGTGCACTTCCATGGCAGGAAAAAACTACATTTTGCCGCCTATGTAGTCCCCTATTTATACAAAATTGAGTCATTCAGGATTCAGCCATGTTTTTGCTCGGCGTTAGCAACAGTTACAGGTTTTTAGCTTTCTCCCGAAATGTTTTCTTTTATTTCTTCTTCCTCAGGGTAGTAAAACTCGCTTTCGCTGTGAACGCTGTCGTTATCGCTATCCATGCTGTAAAATTAATGCTAATCTCCTGAGAAATGAGAAAATAAATGTTGACAAAAAATGCTATTATGTTGTTTGTTGTTGTGAACGAGTGAGTCGCCAGAGGTCCATAACCAGGGTCCGTAACTGGGGTCCGTATCATAGGATACGGACTCGCTCGCCAGCCAATCAGAGCGCAGGATTTGATGGAAACCTGACTGCGAAAAAAAAATTAACAGTTATTCCACGAAATCGAGTCGTACATGAGCTGATCGCCGACGAGGCGCATAGCACCAAGTTCTCTATAATCCATGTATGATGAGATTGAGTGAAGTAACGGTTTTATTCTATCCACATTCACTGGATTCTGAGAATTTTTTTGTTTTATTTTTTGCAAATTCTATAAAATAAAAACTTTATACAAAACATCCAACAAAATCATTTTCATTTCGAATGTGAACGGGCTGGCGAAATGACCGGAGCAATTTACCATCAAATACTTTTATTCATGCTCCGCCATTTTGTTTTTCTCTACTCACGGTATATGAGCTGATATCCTAATAGTAGAGTAGCCAATCAGAGCGCACGATTGCTCATATCCAGTGAATGTGGATAGAATAATTAAATATTGGCTGGCTTTTTTATGTAGTATATCAGATATATTCCATTCAGCTAGCATGATATTGAACGATTTGAAGACGAGTAGCTGAATGGAATACATCTGATAGACCACAAAAAAAGCCAGCCAATATTATTATTAATACATACACACACTTCATATCTGCATTCTTGAAGACTGACAATAGCTTACCTGCGACTTGGTGCTGTTAGCGCGGCAGTGCAGTTAGTTTCCAGACAGTGTAGCATTAGCGAAGGCCAATGCTAGCACAGTCAAGCTGAATATTATTATTAATATTCTCTCTGTGCAATTTACTAAGTTACTTTTAAAATCAACATTGACAGCTGCACACAACAGAGCGACCTGGCAGCCAAAATTCTCTCAAAATCTTCTGCTTTTAACAAAGCAAACCTGGTGGCCATGTTTGTTTACAAACCGTCACAGTCACTCGCTTGCACAGAAGTTTTACATTCCCGATGTGTCCCTTTTCCAGTTTTTTTATGTCCGTTGGTATGTTTTTCTCTTTTAAATATGTATGAAGAATATATAATGAAGTTTTGGTAGCCTTTTGGGTGTTCAGCGCGTCTTTAGTTTCAGTTTATTTATTTACTGCTTAACCCGAGCACTGGATTAGCCTCATCTTCTCTCTTTCCTGGTGGACAAAGAAATGATTCTGCACATGTGCAGCAGAAAGGTTTTGTCATTGGATCTTTGCATAAGCTCTGACGTGTGACATCATGTTGTCTTGACAACGTGCAATATTGTAACAATATTGCACGCTCATTCTCCATTGGGGATAGTGGTGTAATACATGGAGGATAAGCGATATGCTAACAATATTGCATGCCATCAATAAACCCACTAGAAGGGAATAGAACATGTTTTTATTCCATGGAAAAAGTGGCCCATATGTATAATAAATAGAGCATATTACACGGTTGCGTGAAGATATGAAGTTTATCTTCGCTTGGTGAATGTATACGTTTTTCAACACGAGGAGATAAACTTCATATCTTGATGAGGGTGAAATGGTGATGAGACCTAATCATCTAATATGATGAATAATACGTTTTAAAATACATTTTATTATCTCTGCACGTCAAAGCATATGAATATGCAAATTAAACAAACAGGACAAATCTTTACCTTTTTCTGTCGTCTTCCCAACTAACGTAATATCAAAATTAGCTCGTTTAGCTAGCCGGATAACTAACCGTTAGTGAACTAGCTCACATTTAAACATCTCATCTCATTATCTCTAGCCGGTTTATCCTGTTCTACAGGGTCGCAGGCAAGCTGGAGCCTATCCCAGCTGACTACGGGCGAAAGGCGGGGTACACCCTGGACAAGTCGCCAGGTCATCACAGGGCTGACACATAGACACAGACAACCATTCACACTCACATTCACACCTACGCTCAATTTAGAGTCACCAGTTAACCTAACCTGCATGTCTTTGGACTGTGGGGGAAACCGGAGCACCCGGAGGAAACCCACGCGGACACGGGGAGAACATGCAAACTCTGCACAGAAAGGCCCTCGCCGGCCACGGGGCTCAAACCCGGACGTTCTTGCTGTGAGGCGACAGCGCTAACCACTACACCACCGTGCCGCCCACATTTAAACATTAGCATTAAAATTTACTGTTACCAAAACAACCAAAACTGTTTAGTGTCTGAACATTTCCAGGTATGAGATCTCATCATCTTGATCCTTTAATCTTGGACGTGACTAAACAAACACTATACGTACATAGCTCCGCCCCCTGAGCAGGCTTATACGCAAGCATTGTACTGAGAAAGTCTGTTTTAACGTGAAAAAAATGACACCTTGCTGTAATTGTATATTAATTATATTAATTATTCCTGACTCATAACTCTTCAAAACAAGCAGGATGTTTTATTACATTTTTGACAACGCGTTCCGAAATTTAGCTTGCATGACGGATACAGAGTTTATTCAATGAAGAAAAGGGTCAGGTTCATTTCTGAAACTGTTTTGGGAAAATTATTTAATGCATTGTAGGAAGGAAGGAAGGAAGGAAGGAAGGAAGGAAGGAAGGAAGGAAGGAAGGAATAGAAAATGAGAAAGAAAGAAAGAAAGAAAGAAAGAAAGAAAGAAAGAAAGAAAGAAAGAGGAAAAATAAGAAAAAGAAAATGAAAATGAGAAAGAAAAAATAAAGAAAAAATGAGGAAGAAAGAAAAGGAAAAAGAAAGAAAAGGAGAAAAAGAAAAAGAGAAAAAGAGAAAGACAAAGAAAAATACAATTTAAACAGATGAATTTAATTTTGTAATGCATTTTGAAAACCTGATGGAAAAATTCAATCTGTATAAATCAGAATTAACATTTAAAACATCGCATTTCCAAGTTCAGGGCTTTAAAAGCAACAAAAAGTTAATTCAAAAATATTTTTCCTGAAATTACTCCCAGTTTAATTTCACAGGATCTCCATCTGATGTCACATGAGCTGTTCCTTGAAGAGCGAAAGCTATTAATGCCTCGGTCTCACAGAGCCACAATCACTACACGATAGACACCGCTTAACGATTTTGAGCTTCCAGGGGTCAACCGGCACGTGTTCAGGGCCCTTCCATCAGAGTACGTGAGTGCCAGGGCACTACGTTGCCAACCAGAAGGTTGTGGCTTCCATTCCTGGAAAGATTGGTCATGTTGAAAATTGCCATGGGTCAAACGCCGGATCAATTCATCAGGTCACAACCGTGAAGGCATCCATGAGGATTACGTAGGCTACCAGGGGTTACTGTAGCATTCCGTCGCAACCACGGAGCTCAAAATGTTCACAGAACAACATTCTCCAGAAAGTGAAAAGTTTGCCTGGGGGCGTGGCTTATTCTGTCTTGCCATACTGCAGCCGTGAAAACCATAAACACTGCCATTATTCCTGTAAGATCATACATCACTACGTCACTGCTGTAATTGGCTACGGCGTCTTCAATCACTATCGTGGCTTCATTTGCATATTTACTCCGCCCAGATTTATGCAACGGATAAAAATCACTTCTAAAATCTGCCAGAATGGCCCCGGTAGCCCCGGCAACGGTTCTCACAGATCAACCGGCTCTGTGTGACCTTAACGTTAACGTTTTTAATGTAGTATTTAACGATCTGAAAGTGAAATAGGATGTTTCTCAGGGGGAAAAAAAGCACGAACAGAAACAGTTCTAACTGTACGCACTATTACACTCACTGGCCACTTTAATAGGAACATGCTTTAATTGGAACACATGCTGATTGATGGAAATTTTATTCAAATCAACCAATCATGTAGCAGCAGGGCCAGAGATGGAATCATACAGATCCAGGTCAAGAGCTTTAGTTCACATCAATCATCAGAATGAGGAGGAAATGTGACCTTATCATGGAGATGGGAGAGTATTTTGACACAAGTGATTGAAGACTGGTTTGAGCTGACAGGAAGGTGATGGTAACTCACATATTCACTCTTTACAAACGCGATGAGCAGAAAAGCATTTCAGAATGCACCAAACATCAAGGCGGACGGGTTACAACAGCAGAAGACTACTTTGTCTTGTTTTTGCAGCTTTCTACCATTTTCAGCTGCATTTTCCAAAAAAAAAAAAATTCAATCATATCTAGTGTTAGGGCGGCACGGTGGTGTAGTGGTTAGCGCTGTCACCTCACAGCAAGAAGGTCCTGGGTTCGAGCCCCGGGGCCGGCGAGGGCCTTTCTGTGTGGAGTTTGCATGTTCTCCCCGTGTCCGCGTGGGTTTCCTCCGGGTGCTCCGGTTTCCCCCACAGTCCAAAGACATGCAGGTTAGGTTAACTGGTGACTCTGAATTGACCGTAGGTGTGAATGTGAGTGTGAATGTGTCTGTGTCTATGTGTCAGCCCTGTGATGACCTGGCGACTTGTCCAGGGTGTACCCCGCCTTTCGCCCGTAGTCAGCTGGGATGGGCTCCAGCTTGCCTGCGACCCTGTAGAAGGATAAAGCGGCTAGAGATAATGAGATGAGATATCTAGTGTTGAGAAAAAAAAAAGATGCAGTAGTTGAATCATGGCTGTTTTTTTTTTAAAGCCATCTGGTGTTGCAGCTTGAACATAAAATGACATGGAGCTGCAGGTGAGGGACGATTTCAAGTGTCCTCGTCTCATCTCTCATCAAAGAGCACCTCTGTTAATGGCCACGTCAGAAGCAGCTATAGCCATACTTACTCTCCACCTGAGACTTCAAAGCTGATCATGAAGTGCAGCTCAAACACACCCACAGTAATGACGAGAAGTTTGGTACACGTTACGAGTTCCCCCACCTGTCTACCCCTCAATCTATCTCCTGGTATAACTTCAAATCTGAGATTATGAGTAATAACAGAACAAGGATTTCATTTTCTCTTTCACAATTTAGACAGTCATCGAATGACCTTTAAAAATAATTATAGATTCTATCCACAGTCACTGGATATGAGCAATCGCACACTGATTGGCTACTCTACTACTAGGATATCAGTTCATATAGAGGGTTCCCGCATGACGTCACCACGCCGCGAGATTTCGGTAGTCGCCATATTGGAAGACCAAGTACACATCTATGCAAGTACATACATACATAAAACAAACTACACCTGAAATGTAGCCAGGGCCGGTTCTGCCCTAATCTGGACCCGGGTGCAACATCGCACAACCCCCCCCCAAAAAAAAAACAAAACACACCAGTCTAAATCAGGACAACCAGTGTTCGAACTACGGGGGTACTCGGGGGATCCGAGATCCCCTGAAACAGACATCAGATCCCTTGAAAATGTGATTTGGGAAATGTTGGGGGGTCTCTAAAATATTGGCAAAATGATGTTTATTGACATAGCAATCGTGTGTAACGGGAAGCATTTGCATATCCGAAGTGTTGTGTTTACATCAAAGATAAAATAAACCGATATGACAACGACTGCTGCTGCCAGGTTGGTTGTTGAGTAGCCTGACTGTTTTTTTTTGTTCTTGCGTGTGGTATCATTGTTGACGCGAGGTTGTTTTTTGAACATGCCAATGCGGACATGATTTCCTCTGATGAGTTATGACTTCAGACGCGATGCGTGTGTGGAGGTGTGGAGTCCGCGTGATATGTGCGTAAGATAGGCTTCTCATGTGTTTGGAGATCCGCGCTCCGAGACAAGCGCAAGCACCCCCCAGGGAAAAAAAGGGACCCCCCGAAAATATCGGCATAGTTCGAACACTGAGAACAACCATCACATGACTATAAACATTTTATATCAACTATTTTAACTAAATGGGCTATAATAAATAAGCCTGCAGGCAGCCACGGCGGGCTGCCTCAGAAAAGTAACCATTCAATGACACAACTGAAAGCCTGCAGCCGCGGCGGGCTGCCTCAGAAAAGTAACCATTTGTCCTACCTTAAAACTCGTTTTGCTTTTTCTGCCTCCTTTTTTGTATTTTCAACCCTCCGTTTATTTTCTTTCCTTTTCTGAAAACCCGATTTGTGTCCAGACATTTTGTTCTGCTACCAACGAACTAACTCGTCAGGTCTCGTCTCTCGAGCCCGCGATGATTCCCGTGGGAGGGGCAACAATTGATACATTTTTACAAACAGCCAATAGGGAGGTTGCAACGTTCAGGCTCTCCTTTGCTCAGAGACACTCAGTAATGCACTTATTCTCTGTCTCCTGGCAGAAAGCTCCTTGGTTTGCTTGTGTCTCAATCACAGCTGGTATTCTGTAGAAAGACTTCTTTTCACCTTTCCCATCAGCTTTGTTGGAACACCCTAACACAAAACAAAAGTTTACCATTGTAGGTTTATGATGAATCAAGTGCCTCGTGGGTTTAAATTCCGCGCGCTGCCGTTATTTCCCCCTAATCACGAGTTTGTTGGTCTTCCAATATGGCGCAGGGTTTGTTTACTTCCAGTT
The DNA here is from genome assembly GCF_027579695.1 of Neoarius graeffei. Lineage (NCBI taxonomy): Eukaryota > Metazoa > Chordata > Actinopteri > Siluriformes > Ariidae > Neoarius > Neoarius graeffei. The sequence continues at coordinate 7,018,188 of NC_083571.1, forward strand.
TCCAGTGACATCAGTGGGAAGGGTCTATACCATGAGTAGAGAAAAACAAAATGGTGGAGCGTTTTGCTGAACCAACCGAGGATGAAATAAAAACTCGACTCGAAAACAAAACCCCAACAAATACAAAAAAGAAAAGCAACAAAATATGGAATAAAAGTATTTGATGGTAAGAAGGTCCCCCCCCCCAAGAATTACCGCATTTTTCACAAATTGCTCCTGTCATTTTGCTGGTTTGTTCACATTCTAATACCCTGTCCATACTAGGGATTTTGTACCGATACGATACTACTTTCGTACCGCAACACCTGTCCACACTAGCAACTATACCGGTACTGTAGCGGTATAACTGTATCGGTACGAAACCCACAAATGTATGGGTTTCGTACCAGTACAGTATCGGTACTGTAGCGCTTCGCTGTAGTGTGGACAGATGAAGCGGTTCTGTATCGATACAAATATAATGCGCATGCACAATCGAACCTCAATCGATGTCTTCACTGAATAAAATAGTGAAGAACGGAGATTCGTTTTCTTTATTTCTTTCTCAACTGCCTCATGTGTTTTATACAATTCGACTGAATAAATGACCACCGGAAATACAGACTGTACGTTGACAACAAAAAGCACACACACGCTGTTTCATCCGCCATATTCTTGGAAGGAAGTTACTCTGTAACCACGGAAACATTTCGCACACGCGCATTTCAACTACTGTGAAAGAAAACCGCAAACATTTCTCGCTAGTGTGGACAGATGCACTAAACTGTACTGGTATACTTTGTATCGATACAGTTATACCACTATCGTACCGGTATATATGTGAACACAGCTTAAGCGGAAAGGATTTTGTTGGACATTTTGTATAAAATTATCAAATTTGCAAAAAATAAAGATAAAAATGCTCCGTTTCTCAAAATCCAGTGAATGTGGATAGAATAAAACAGTTATTCCATGCAATCTCATTGTACACGGCTGATAGCGCTATCAGCTCATGTACAACTCGATTTTGTGGAATAACAAATACACTACCGTTCAAAAGTTTGGGGTCACTTTGAAATGTCCTTATTTTTGAAAGAAAAGCACTGTTCTTTTCAATGAAGATCGCTTTAAACTAATCAGAAATACACTCTATACATTGCTAATGTGGTAAATGACTATTCTAGCTGCAAATGTCTGGTTTTTGGTGCAATATCTCCATAGGTGTATAGAGGCCCATTTCTAGCAACTCTCACTCCAGTGTTCTAATGGTACAATGTGTTTGCTCATTGCCTCAGAAGGTTAATGGATGATTAGAAAACCCTTGTACAATCATGTTAGCACAGCTGAAAACAGTTTAGCTCTTTAGAGAAGCTATAAAACTGACCTTCCTTTGAGCAGATTGAGGCTACGTTTACATTACGTCGAATCAGCGGATCATCAGATTAATGTTCTTAAAATGATTCGCGTTTACACTAAAACCGTTAGCCGTGCACACAGCAACACCAATACGCGGATACGCTCGGCTCCGCAGGCATCCTGCGCTCCAAATCACTCCGCCCTGAACAGCGAGTGCCCTCTGGAGGGTGCACACTCCGGCCCTGCGCAGCTCACAGAGCGCGCGAGTGAAGTGAACAAGCCACGATTCGGGACTGAGCCGCTGTGTGTGAGATCCCAGCGCATATCACTTATTACTTGCAAGTGGAAGGATGGCAAGCCTAAAGACAATCATAACTACACAATGGGCAGTATTTGCATCAGTATTTGCAGTATTTTCATACTTTTATACTCTTTAATGAAAGGTGATACAAGGCGGAAGTCTGCGCCGTTTTTCAGCAGTCGCGTCACATGACCAACGCCAGCGAATCAGGAAGGTGGATGTCACAGTGACGTTGTCCAATGAGACGCCAGCTAGAGCTCAGCACAGCGTATTCGCGTATTCTCAATGTTTACACAGCACCGGAGCTGATACGATCTAGATTGAATACGTGGACGCTGGCGGATTCCCGTTTCCCCGCTTTTTCAGGGGGGTTAATGTAAACGGACAGTGCATCCGCGAAGAAAACGAGACAGATACGGTCTAGTGTAAACGTAGCCTGAGTTTCTGGAGCATCACATTTGTGGGGTCGATTAAATGCTCAAAATGGCCAGAAAACTGTCTTGACTATATTTTCTATACATTTTACAACTTATGGTGGTACATAAAAGTGTGACTTTTCATGGAAAACACAAAATTGTCTGGGTGACCCCAAACTTTTGAACAGTAGTGTATTTTATATATAATTTTGATTAAGTATTTTGATCAAAAGACTCCAGTATGAATTGTAAAAATAATACATAAACAAACGAACAAACAAAATTCACATAGCTCAAATGTTTCCATCAGACACTTCATGTAATATGTGAAGTTTTTAGTCAGTGTTTAGCATAATTGTTGCAGGAAGTGTTAATATACAAGCTGTTTAAACTTGAGATAGGTGGTTATGATCCTAATTCTTGATGGGATGTTATTGTTGGTCCAACATAAGCCAGTGATCATCTCCTGATGACTAGATGAACAAGAGGAACCCAAACATCTTTAGTTGTTGTGCTTCTTGTTCCGTGTTGCGATACTGCAGGTTTCAGCTTGAACATTCTGGAGAGATAGTTTGGAGTCATGTCGTTTAGTGTCTTGAACACCATCATCGAAACTTGACACTTTACTCTCAGGCCCAAGAGTACGACTCCAGACACAGTGTCCAGAGGGGTGGTTGTTGAAGACAATCTAGATCAATCATAGATGATTCATAAGTCAGATTCAGTAGTTTTTCAATTCTCTTTACATGACTTGACTAGCCCCATATAGTGCTGCAGTAGTGTGTGTGTGGTTGCACGAAGGTCTGATAGTGCAGCAGTTGGTATTTGAGTGGAAGGTACTCTTTGATCCTCCATAACAGCTCGATAGATTTGATGATGTCCTTTGCACTCTCTCAACATGTTGCTTCCAGAGGAGATTGGTGTCAATTACAACCCTAGCAGCTTTTTGGAATCACTACAGATGTATAATGATAAACTGTAGAGGTAGAGGTCATCAACGTATTTAACAAAGAACTGTCTGTAGTTCAACGACTCTCAGCTTCTTTACTTTAGCTTATGGTGGTCCTTCTAAGTAGAAGGCAACATTTCCACTCCAATCAATCAATTTCTTCTGGACCATTCTTTGCAGCATTCACGAGAACGTCAGTTTCTGAAGAGGCTGATTCTCACCATGCACCTTTTGCTGTATTGATCACAGACGAAAGCGATGGGGTTGTACAGATCTTGGTCTTGCAGTACGTCGCTCCTTGTACGATCTTATTCTTTCCTCTTCAGAACGTTGCACTTTTTCTTCCACTTTCTGAATACACGCAATCAGAGAATCTACTTTCCTAAACACAAACCAGCATGTCTTCTGGAGCAGACCCTCTGTTCAAGTTTATCCCCTCACAGTGTCAATTATTTCTCAGACCAGAGATGAGCTACAGAAAGAGACAGCTAGAAAGGTCAGGAAGGGAAGTTTTCACTGAATTTCAGAGTTTCTGTCTCTCTCTGGTGTGATTATTGAAGCAAAAAAAAAAATGACACACACAAAAAAAAGTTGACAGTGCAAACCGAATATTGAAAGAGAACCAGAAAGGAGTACGCATTTATTTTCCCTAACTTTATATATTCTATCCACAGTCACTGGATATGAGCAATAGTGCGCTCTGATTGGCTACTCTACTACAAGGATATCAGCTCATATACCATGAGTAGAGAAAAACAAATGGCGGAGCGTGTTGCTGAAGCAACTGAGGACAAAATAAAAACTCAACTCAAAAACAAAACCCCCCAAAATATAAAAAAAGCAACAAAATATGGAATTAAATGTATTTGATGGCAAGAATGGAATTTTTTTAAAAAAATTTAAGAAGTATTATAGCATTTTTCACAAATTGCTACTGTCATTTCGCCGGTTTGTTTACATTCTAAGTGGAAATTATTTTGTCTGACGTTTTGTATAAAGTTTTTATTTACTGAATTTGCAAAAAATAAAATGCCGTGTTTCTCAAAATCCAGTGAACATGGATAGAATAAAACATTTATTCCACTCAATCTCATCTTAGGCCCCGGTCACACCGCCCGAACTTTGCTGGAGCGTTCCTGGAGCGGTGAAAAAAATTCATCACCGCTCGTAACCGTTCACCACCATTTAACAAAAGTTGGCCCCCATTAAAGCAACGCCGTATACGCTCGGCCACCGCTGATGTTTCTCGAGGGGCCCTCCTACCGCTCCAAAAGTTTTGAGCTGCACAAAATATTGCGAGCGGTGAGGAGAGGGCAATTTCCCGCCCCGGCAAAGTTCACCCCCACTCCACCAACGCCCAGTCAAAGTTTGGCACCGCTAGAAGCAAGTTCGTGGACGCTTGGGTCTGCTAGGCCAACGCAGAAATCTTGAACGCTGGACCACCGCTGCTTCGCCAGCGTTGCCCGGGCGGTGATTAAACGTTGCACAAACTTCGGTGGAGCGGTTGTAAGAGTTTTACGAGCGGACACGGGGTTGCTGGAACGGTGTCGGGCGTTGAAGCAGCTATCCATGGCGGCGATGAACTTTGGTTTGGCGTTGGTATAGAGGTGTCGGAGCGGGACCAGAATTTGGCTATAAATACGGGGAGAAATGGACCAGGAGCTCATTTGGAATCGAGCTGCCGTTGAGTTCAGACCTCATCTATATCGAATTTGCTCAAAGTTACAGTAAAACTGTATCACCATGGATGCTGAGAGACTTGCTATGATTGGTGCACTAGTCCAGCAGCAGAATCAGAACCTCCTCAGATTGCAACAAGCTGTTGACAGATTTTTTGATTTGATTTGATTCGATCATAATGTAAAATGAAGTACAAAATACATTAAAATCAGGATTACACAAGAAAGCGCAAGCACTTATTTCCATTGTGGTCCCATTAAAACATGTAAAACAGCAATGGCAACGTTATGATTTGACTTAATATTGACTCACTGTACTATGTAAATGGTGAAAATAATAATAATAATAATAATAATAATAACAACAACAACCACAATAATAAAATAATAATAATAATAATAATAATAATAATAATAATAATAATAATAAATTGACTTAAATTGACTAGACTAGTAGACAATGACAATGCATTGTATAGACTAGACTGGAATTTGATTATAAAATTTGATTTCAAAAAGTATGACTAGTACCTATGGATAACAATTATAAGGTAAAATGTATATATTAATAGTAAATATTAAATGATGATTAAATAATGATAAAGATAATATAATAGCAAATAATAATAACATTAAGGAAAAGACAGCAAAAACATAATGAAAATAGAAATAATCTGACTGACAGCAAACAATAAACAAAAAATAAATATGAATGATAAAAAAGTATAAAGTAATATAAATAATAATATTAATAACAAACGTTTTTATAGATAAAAATATGATAATAAGATCAACTAAACAACAGTGAAAAAAGGGGAAAAGCTATACAGACAACAGAACAGTAATAAGAATTTTAACTAGAAAAAAAAAAGAAGTAGAAGAGAGAGAAGAAGGAGAGACAGGGTTGTGTGGGTCAGACAGTGGATACTGAGAAGGCCTGAACATGGACTGTATGACAAGCTGATGTTGGAGCTTCTATCAAAAATCTATCAGAACTTGTATCAAAACGATCCGTTCAGCTCCGTAGTCACAAGCGGTATGCCGCTAAACCAATTTTATACCCCTGCCGAGCCAAAGCCCGCATGCGCAGAATGCCGCTATACCAACGCTCGCATCACCGCTAAACCAACGCTTGCTACCGCTAAACCAACGCTAAAGCAACGCCGGCTTCAGCAGTGCACCGCTAAGCCAACGCCCGTGTTTTCGATTTTTTTCCCATTTTGTGCACGGTGACGAGCGTTGTCGAAATTCGGCCCCCCCTCCCTACCATTCAAGAAACGCTCCAGCAAAGTTCGGGCGGTGTGACCGGGGCCTTACGTGGCTTATAGACAACTTGGTGTTACGTGCCTCATAGGCTATCAGCTCAACTACGACTCGATTTCATGGAATAACTGAAGTTTGACGTAATTTATTTTGGTTGCGATTCCAGCTTTCTTGTTTGCGCTCCCTGACTTTTTGCTTGCAGTTTTGGCACAAACTTCATGTGTGGGTGGGCTGTCCAGGAATGAATTCCCACTGGGTAACTTGTGTTTGACTGACAGCTACGCTCAGCCATTCCCCGGAGGCTGTTGCGGCCATTTCCTACTCGGATTCTGGCGGACTGTTTGACGAGTGACCGATCCATTGACGGTAAACAAGGATCGAGTGGACTTCAGTGACGAGTATGATACTGAATTAATTCAACAAAGTGTAAGTACGGAACAAATGTGTTGTATGTGTTGCAGTAGTACACATTATGCAGGTGTGTTCAACGTTAGCAAGACAGCTATTATATTGGGTAGCGGAGGTAACTCTAACATTTGACTTGCCATGAAACACCTGCATAATGTGTACTACTGCAACACGTACAACACATTTGTCCCGTACTTACACTTTGTTGAATTAATTCAATATCATAGTCGTCACTGAAGTCCACTCGATCCTTGTTTACCGTCAATGGATCGGTCACTCATCAAACAGTCCGCCAAAATCCGAGTAGGAAATGGCCGCAGCAGCCTCCAGGGGAATCGCTGAGCGTAGCTGTCAGTCAAACACAAGTTAGCCAATGGGAATGCGTTCCTGGACAGCCCACCCACACGTGAAGTTTGTGCCAAAACTGCAAGCAAAAACGTGCGCAAACGGGAAAGCTGGAATCGCAACCAAAATAAATTACGTCAAACAAAACTGAGAAAGACGCGGAACAAAAATAAAAGGTTTCTGAAGAGTAATAGACTGATATTTTGCACGATTACACGAATAATTTGTTTGCCAGTCTAAAAAAAAATTTACCTTTTAAAAAAATTTGTGAATTTTGATTTATCGTTTTTGTTTGATATTTCAAAAGTATTGTATGAACATTTTGGCACAAAATTGATTCCATAGCCTAAAAGCAGAGCTCCTGATGTGTTTGAGCAAAATATTTGTAAGGGCACAAAATCCCCCTGAATAGAATAATATTATTACAGCACCATGAAAGAAACATTGAATTGTGTGTGGCGGTGTACCATAGCATCTTGGACTATCAAACTGCCCGAACTAACTAAGTAAGGAAGTAAGAGTTGTATGTAATTGGACCGTTTAGCTGAATTTCAGTTGAACACTCCTGACGTTTAATTTGATCATGGAATTATGAAATTTTTGAAGAATTAGTTCAAGTCAAAAGAGAAAAGAGGCATAATTTCTTGTTAAAAATCTTCCTTCTGCTTCTTTTGAAAACATTTCATTCAAGGCTGTTTCGCCCAAATCAAATTGCAGACCCTGTATTGTCTGACAGCGCTGCACCGCTAAATGAAGCCTTTATAGTTCATGATTGTGCTGAAACAGGGACAATAGTCGTGCTCCCTCACGCTGCACTTTTCATTCAAGATAACTCCTCGTTCTTGGGTTCTTGAGTGAAAGGCAGAGAGAGAGAGAGAGTTCTCAGGTCCTGGAGAAATGAGATTCATGGAATTCATGGAAATGCCTGGCTGTAAGGTATAAACCACACGCATATACATTTTATTTTCGGAAACACTTCTCTCTATACGAAGTCCAATTAGGAGCAATCTACAAATCACAAACATGTTTGTTTGCATGGGCATTTAACTCATTAGCATCGTCAGCATGCTTTGGTGATTGGCAGGCTTGTACAGTAGTACTTGAGTCCAACTCGTGCCCTAATTTTCAGGACTTGTGACTTGACTTGAGCACTGATGACCCGGACTTGTGCATTAACTGGATTCGGACTCGTAAACTGGAGATGAGGACTTGGTTTTTCCCCTTATTTTTTGTTTACACCTACATTAAATTTTTATACTAATTTTGTCCGAGAGAATGCACATTCACCTGTTCATACATCATGTTCAGGAACAAACTAATGTTAATGGCGCTAAAATGCCTGGAGAGAACGCCGCTAGGATTGTCCGCTTTGCTTATATAGACTTCTCATGCAGTGGGGAAAAAAAATGCACTGTTCCATATATAGAAGAACTATCGAGGAGACGACGGGGACAACCTCGAACTTCAATCGTCATTTAGCAAGACTCCACCCAGAGAAGGGAGTGGCATGCTATGTTCATTGCTCTGTTGATAGCAGGGCTTGCTGAGTGATGAACTAGCTAGTGTTAACCCTCTCTCACGTTATTTGCCTTGGTGATCGTGGGCGGGGCTTGCTGAGCGATGAACGTTAGTCCAACACAGTAGCAGAGACAGTTTCACATTAAGGCAGCAACAGACATAGTCAAATGATGCGGGTGGAGTCTTGTTCTCAGACTCGACATTAAAGAAATTTTCTTTCATGACTTGGACTTGAACACTGGGGACTCGAGACTGGACTCTGACTTGAGCTTGAGTGACTCAACAACACTGGTGACTGGTTCAACAGGTTTTATTCATTTCAGGGTCATTTTTTGTGCTTTATAAATAAAGACTGATAAATAAAACACCACAACCTTCCGATGCTTTCAAATCATCAAATCATTCCAGCCTCTCTCTCTCTCTCTCTCTCTCAATGCAATCAACTCCATCTTACTTATCCTTCCCAAAATGACCTGATTAAAGCAACGACAACATGAAGTAAATAATGAATAAAGAATGAATTGCTGATGCCGGGAGCCACGATTACGTGTAAGCTCACCAGCCTGATGCTGTGCAGCCTCATTTCCGCAGGCCGTAAGCACATAATCAAATGGGTTCTGCTTTCGCCGAGGAAATTTCACACAGCGTTAAGGATAATCCACGTCCCCGAGTTAGCCTCCCGAAAAATCATTATAATCAAATCTATTCAATCGGAACAAAAGCACACATGTTAATCATCAACTGAAATGAATTGCATCTCACTCCAGGATGGGGTGGGAGGGGGTTAGTGTCATAATTCATAATTAAAAGCAACACCAAGTGAATGGCTTGCTTTAAAAACACCTGAAGGTCAGATATGATGTTTGAGCTGCCGTCTGCTCTGAGTGGAGGGCTGGTGCTGACAGGCAGAAGATGGATTTCTTAATGGAAATGTAATGACAGGGCCGTCAGGCTCCTTGAAAAAGAGTGCAGCATTGCAGGAGCAGCACATTTCCTCGTTTCTGTCAGGGTACGGTGCATGGTAATGACTTCGGCATACAGCTAAACTAAATACTGTATCAAGTATTGAAAGTGATTGTTCGCTGACAGGCTGTCTGCGCTTTCCTGTACATAGCAGTGAATCAAGATTTTAAAACCTGCTGAACTACAGCAACTGGTCTTTTTAGAGAGCAGAATAAACTCACGGTTCTCAAAGTGGAGTCTACAGCATTTTTTTTGTGGTAGAAATCACAATCATCACAGCCTACAATTATTACAGTTGGTTTAAAATGTTGCAATTCTGATTTAGACGGTCTTACTTTAGACTTACATTAGCAAAAAACCTATGGCACGGCCATAGCCTGAAGGTTAGAGAAGCAGCCGTGGGCCCAAAGGGTCGCCGGTTCGATTCCTGGGACCAACAGGAAAAATCTGAGGGGAGTTATATCCATGAAGGTTCTCAGTCGTCCAGGTCCTAGTAAACCGTTGGTGCTAAAGAAGGCAACTGGACTTGCTTGAAATTATTATTGAAGACGTTTCACCTCTCATCCAAAAGGCTTCTTCAGTTCTGTCTGACTAGCGGGGTCAAAAAAAAAAAAAAGTTAAAGTCCCTCTCACACCAGAATCTGGTCTTCTTGGGCCATCTCCTGTCCCAGTACTAACCAACTCTTTAAGGCATACAGGTGGCTAGTCCTCTGGTAACTGCAAGAGTTTGACTTCCCTACTCGCATCTGTATTGCAGCATGCCTTCCCAGACAGTAGTAGGTACCATTTTTTATGATGGTCTTTGGTATGATCCAACCATAAGTAGAACTCACGATCTCCCGCTCGAGAGGACACGCTAACCACTAGACCAACTCAGTCATTAATAGTAGGGACTTCCAGGTATTTATTCTCTAGTGGACCAAAAGCAACCCTAAGGAGAGTCATTGAGGTCACATGGGTTGTTGACGCTCTCAGTCATCCTGTAGGTCTTAAAGTGCATATCCTGGACCAATTTCATTTTTTTTTATATGAAAGTATGCCCCTTTACACACTCATCCAGAAGGGTAATTTTGCACAAGGCCAGCTGTCTACAGCAGAAAAAAAATAAAACAAAACGTGTCCGGAAAAATCCCAAGGGAGTCTGGAGCCAGGTTCGTGACTTCACCTGCGGAACCGCCAGCAGGCTGCGAGAGCTTGTACGGTTTCAGTGCACAGCCTGTGTAGACCAAGTTTAGCAGCTAGCGATTTTGCATTGAAATATGGAATTGTCACCTGAGCGTTGGATGGAACTGCGTCTTTTTTCAGATCAAGTTGCCTTGCGAAGCCCATTTCCCACTGCAAATAGTTCTCAAAGTCGTCAGGCCTTGTGAAGTGAGCACCGCAAATAATGCTGTAGTCTGTAGCATGTAGCCAGTTTTTCCAGGTGCCTTGCACGAAGCGCTCCCATTTCTCTCTCATTGTCCGGTCTTTTGGGAAACGATGAGTACTAATCCCATTAAGATTGGTGTTGCTACACCCTCCTATGATACATCTGTTAACCATTTTAATAATTACGTGATAATGAAGAAATTTGCAGAAAACCACCAGGTCGTTTTCTTATAAACAAACCAGCGCTGACGTAGGATTCAGAAGGAGGTGTCCCGCATGCGAAGTCACGAAAATCAATGTTTGCCGGGAAATCCAAATGGCAATTTTTTTCAGAGACGGACCAATTCGCCTCAAATGGCTTGATTTCAACTGAATTTTTCTGGTATTGCGCAAGGGAAAAAAATTGCAGAGAAGGCAGAATGTGACCGATATTTGACCAAAGTTTAATATAAAATAGGAGAATTCCATTGATCTTGCTCCTGAATTTACCCGTGATATGCACTTTAAGGTCACTGGGGGCCAGGAGTGAACAGTGTTGGTAGCCTAGAGAGTCGGTGAGGAGAGTTGAGTGAATGAACAGCACTTTCCTCTTGAGCAAGGCACCTAACCCCCAACTGCTTACCAGATGCTTTAGCATTGCTGCCCACTGCTCTGTGTGTGTGTGAGTGAGAGAGAGAGTTCACTGCTTCAGATGGGTTAAATGCAGATTAGGAATTTCACTGTGCTTGAGTACATGTGACGAGGCTTCTTCGGCTTCTTCTTGTTCCTTTTACTTAAAGGTCAACTAAGTTAAAAAAAAACAAAATTCCACGGTGATCCAAATGTGTTTTCATGTATCCAGAGAGATACCTTACATTTCTGAGCATGATTTTGTGAATGTGCACTAATTGCTGGAAAGCGGTATTTCATCTGTTTTTCAGGACCCAAAGCTCCACCCTTCAAAAAATAAACTTACGAGCACGAGATAGGTCACGCGACCTCGTGACGTATGTTTCAGAATAACACGGTGGCAGTCGTTGCACCTGGACTGAAGTGCAGAAAGTAATTTAAGTTGATTTAGTTACTTACAAAGACTGAGTCCAGAGTTTTCGCCTACAGTCCCCAGCCATGCCTACTCGGTGTATAATCGCAGGTTGTGACAATACATATAAAGACGGGGTAAGCTTTCATCGCTTCCCCAAAGATGAGACCATCAAAAAATTTGCGCCAAAAATGAAGTCGTACAGATATCATGGCATCCTCAGCAGGTAAGTTCATACCTCTCGCTAATCTTAATAACTCAGAATGTTGCTGTTTTCATGCTGATAATAGATAACGTCACATTCAGTATCAATATTAACAGCATCAACAAAATCATTGTTTCTTTCCTATCATTTCTATCTCAGGATTCATTTGGCAGCACTACACTACAACGCAAGCAGTGACAGAGAGCAGGCAAGGACAAGTAAAGGGGACCTACTCTATAGTATTCGAAAACCAAAGTACAAGCCAGGAAGTGCTTCAGCTAAGCCAGTCAAAGAACCATGCAACTACTGTAAGTCAAAGGTGGAAAATGTCACGTTATGTAGGTTGTGATTTCCCCCATACATTTGTCACATATTGGCTTTGCACTGATTTGTAAAACGCTTTACCAAGTGTTACAAAACAGACAGCCCACCAAAACTAAAAGCAGTAATCTTCTTTTGAATGTTTGACACTTTTTTTAAATGTGTGTAGCCTATGTTGAGGAACTCATGGCTGATGTATCGGAGCAAGACTTTGACACTTCACCACCAGAGACGCAGCCATCACCACCACCTTTGAGCAGCGGCCATGTGTACCCCCCCAAAGAGGAGATAATCCGATGCCATCACCACCGATTTTCCAAAAAATGATTGTATTGTGCTGTATGTACACATCAGAGAAACTTTTGATGGGCAAATGTGTGTCATGTATGATCTTGTGCCTTTTTGGGTCTTTGAAAACTTTTTCAGTTCTGTTTCAACACCATACATATTTATTATTATTAAATTTTTTTTATCATTATTGCTGAGGTTATTTCAGGCAAGTGTTACTGTTGATTATGGACATATAATGTATCCACACTGGATTGGGAAGGATTGCTGTGTGAATCCTTTTCCCAGGTCTTTGGACCTCTGGTTTGTCTTTGTTATAGGGTTAACAAATGCATTAGAACAAATAAATCTGATTCAAGTATACATTCAAACGTCGTTATTTGACACATTACACCACATCTTGGAAACCTGTATATTCAGTGGATGGGAATGTCTCCCGGATCTTTGTGACTGCACAGAATGGCAGTGGACCGCGAACATGACGGCCTAGGTACTCCCAGCACCATCTAGCCAGCTGCCGATATGCAGTATGTCTGAATTTCCTGTAAATTCAATGTACTTTGTGAATTTACTTTGTGTGGTTTTATTATTATTATTATTATTATTATTTTACTACAGTAGTGATGACTTTAGCTGCAGCAATACATGAAATCTCGGCACTTTTGTTACCAATCAGAATTCTAGGGGGACAACTCGCTCATTTTCAGATGGATCCTGCCTTGCATGCCCACCATCACCGTTCGAACTACGGGGGTACTCAGGGGATCCGAGATCCCCTGAAACAGACATGAGATCCCTTGAAAACATGATTTGGGAAATGTTGGGGGGGTCTCTAAAATATTGGCAAAATGATGTTTATTGACATAGCAATCGTGTGTAACGGGAAGCATTTGCATATCCGAAGTGTTGTGGAAGATTGGTTGTTGACATGATTTCCAGTGATGCTTTGGTGCTGCTGTGGATCAGATGTGTTGAGTAGCCTGACTGTTTTTTTTTTTCTTGCGTGTGGTATCATTGTTGACGCAAGGTTGTTTTTTGAACATGCCAATGCGGACACGATTTCCCCTGATGAGTTATGACTTCAGACGCGATGCGTGTGTGGAGTCCGTGTGATATGTGCGTAAGATAGGCTTCTCATGTGCTTGGAGATCTGCGCTCTGAGACAAGCGCAAGCAACCCCCCCCCCCAAGGGAAAAAAAGGGACCCCCCGAAAATATCGGCATAGTTCGAACACTGCCCACCATACTGCTGCACATACTGGTAGTGTGCTGTCTCCAGTACCCATCTATCCAGGCAGACTGTTTGAAAGCCTGGGTGAGACGTGATGCACTCTAGTTGTGCATTCTGTTGCTCATTGTAGGCTTGTATTTTTGCAGCCACTTCGGGGATCTCTCTGCAGCACACTGATTCGACGGCAGTCGGCATTGACGCACAGGCAGAGCATGTGCACCTGTGTCACGGAATGAAAATAGTCAACCTACAAATCAGGGCGTTGAAATAACATATTTGCTACACAGGCCTACACCTTTCGTGACACAATGGAAAACAATGCACAACACAATGTGTCCCTTTTATTTCGATCCTTATCGATCATTTCCACAAAAACTGCAGGGACTTCAGGTACTTTCTGCATTGTATTCTGAAACATACGTCATCACCTGTTGTCCAATCAGAAAGGGATATTTTGTAACTTCACTAAAAATATACGATTTTGAGAAGAACAACTTTCTTGCTTTACTTCCAAGTCGGGTTTTGTGTTTTTAGGCAAGAATAAGCATATTATGAAAGTTAATTTTTTTAACTTAGTTGACCTTTAAGGTGTTCATAGGGCTACATAAGATCTGCATGCTTTAACTTTCTTAAAATTTGACAGAAAACCTGCATAAATATTCACAAAGACTCTGCCAAAGGTACTTTATCCTGGCTTGGACACATCCAGCAGATGGAAGATGGCTGAATTCCAAAAGATCTGCTTTACGGGGAGCTGTCAGAAGAGGTTAGGCCTATGGTCTATCCAAAACTTTGCTTTAAGGATGCTGTCGAGCAAGATTTCAAGAGAACGAATATTGGAATGGAAAGCTGACAGTGAAAAGCTTCTGCTCGCTCTGTCTGGTGAAGAGCTGTCTGGTAAGAAGTGCAGGAGTCAGAGGTGGAAAGAAAAACACTGGCCAAGAAGCTGAGAAGAAAATGTAAAGAAGGACAATCTGAGCTGTCTCAGTTTGTGTGTGAACTTGAGAGATCACTTCTTGGCCTTTTGGCTAAGATCAAGTGTAGTATCTGATTAGGAGTTGATGTCTGTGAACCTGATTTCCTCTGAATGGCTCAGTTGAGAGCTGAGTGGACACGTGATATGTTTTCAATGTGTTTTGTCGTAAACTCGGCCCTAGTCAAAGTCTCTCGGCAAGGAGCGCTGACTGTGAGGTCCCGCATGATCGAAACTCTCATGCAAATCGGGGAGGGGATTCCCTGCCAAGGCTACGTGCAGCATGTTAGCATGAGAGCGTGTAGCCTATGGGGAATGAATAGTGTGTTGGATTACCACAAATCCCATGTTTTGGAAAAGCGAAAATGTTGTCTTGGGCCCTTCTGGGGTGTCACCAGTCCACGTGCAAAAGTATGGAGTATGTGCGTCCAACCGTGCTGATTAGCAAGGTGAACAGACAGACAGGCAGCCTTCCTTTAGTTGTATAGATATGTTAGTGGAGGCATGGTGGTGTCGTGGTTAGCACTGTCACCTCACAGCAAGAAGGTTCTGGGTTCAAGCCCAGTGAGCAACAGGGGCCTTTCTGTGCTGAGTTTGCATGTTCTCCCCATATCTGCATGGGTTTCCTCCGGATGCTCCAGTTTCCCCACAGTCCAAAGTTAATTGGCTACTCTAAATTGCCCATAGGTGTGAATACCTGAGCTGTGTTCCATGGTTCTGGCTGCCAGTGCATGCCTTTGACTCAGCTATGTTGAGCTGCATCCTTCGTAATTCAGCTATTCAGCTGCAAGGAAGAACGATTAGCCACTCCAAATCTCAACATTGTGGTCGCGACTCCACAGTGGCCTATTGAGCCATTCCAGGAAGAAGTGTTTCACATGAACCACCATCTTACAAGACAGACGGATGCCCAAGATATTTGGTAACCCTTTCCAAAAGGTGCTCATAGAGCTCCATAAGATCTGCATGATCTCACTTTCTTACAGTAAAAACCGATGAAGAAAAATTCATAAAACTTATTTCAACAGGCATCAGCTGATATCAATTATGGCTGTGTCAATTTTTAAGTCATTTCATCACAACCCTCAAGTCAAATCGCACGAGCATGCATATCTTTGCCAAACTGTTTCCCCAAAGTTGTACAGAATGTCCATCTTTGCTCCATTACAATTTCCCTTCATTGGAACTACGAGGCCCAAACCTGTTCCAGCATGATGATTATGATGATGCCCCTGTGCATGAAGCGAGCTCCATGAAGACATGGTGTGTTGAGGTTGGAGTGGAAGAACTCGAGTGTCCTGCACAAAGCCCTGACTGAACTCAACCCTACAGAACAGCTTTGGAATAACTGGAACGCCAATTGCACAAAGACCTCCTCACCCAGTACATCAGTCCCTGATCTCTCAAATGCTCTTGTGGCTGAATGATCACAAATCCCCACAACACAACACAACAATGATAAAAGCTTATAACATGCAGTGATGCTACCTTCCTCCTCCTCCACTTCCTTCTTCTTAAAACATGAATATTTACATTTTAATTCCAGGCATACTAACAAGCACTTTGTTGGTTTGCAGGAGATGGTCCTTTATCACAGCTCTGAGTCTCCAGTAAGGGCAAGGTCATTTACTTTAGCCTGAGGCCAGAATGCAGCACATTCACAGAGATCAAGGCACGAAGAATTTTGGGGCTCTCGCACCTCCGAAATCAAGAATTTGCGCTGTTTTAATGAATACAAAAGGTTTTGTTCAAGGATATTCTGCTGTAGTGCTAGATATTATAAAAACAACTTGACTCAGTGTGTATTTATCAACAGCCAAGGGGTGAATAATGTACCAGTTGGAGTCAGAAGTTTACATACAGGGACATGAATATCATGGTAATATTGGGCTTTCAAGGATTTTTTCTTTCTGAACTGTTCGTTTTCTGTGTATTTTGGGTTTTCTGAAACCAACTCAGGTTCAAAATTATACATACAGCCAACTAATATTTGGATAAAATGTCCCTTAGCGAGTTTTTTTCTTTCTTTCTGGTCACCATCAAGCAGCTTCTGTCAGAATTCTGGTTGGATATTAGTCCACTCTTCTTGCCAGAATTTATAGAGTTCACTTCAATGTGTTGAGGTCAGGACTTGTTTTAAGCTGAATGTTATCCTCATTTATCCTCCACAACCAGCTCTGATGTGCGTTTGGGGTCATTGTCAGGTTGGAACACCCAGTTGTGTCGAAGTTTCTGATGGTTTGAGGTTACGCTGAAGAATTCTGAGGCTCTTCATTATTCCATCCACTTCGTTCAAGGTACCAGTTCCGCTGGCAGCTAAACAGCCCCCGAGCATGATGATACTACCACCACTGTGCTTCACAGTTGGTCCAGTGTTCCTCTGGTCACTGTGGCCAAACAATTCAATCTTTGTCTCATCTGACCACAAAACTGTCTTCCAGAAGACTTTTTCTTTATCCATGTGGTCAGCTGGAAACTTTATTCAAGCTTGAAGGTGTTGATTTTGGAGCAAGAGCTGCTTTCTTGGATGGCAGCCTTTCAGTCCATGGTGATGTAAATTTCATTTGACGATAGACAGTGTTCCAGAAGCTTCCAGTTCATGCCAGGCCTGTACCTTGGGGGTTCTTGGGTTGTTTCTGATCATCTGAACCAAGTTCCTCTCAGTTGAGAGGGACAGTTTGGGTCTTCCAGCAAAGTGGCTTGGCAAAGTGGTGACACTCAATCCAACTGTTTGAATTGATGATCTTGTAATCTGCACTTGTTGATAAACAGCTCCAAGAGACATTCCTGAGCATGTAAATCTATGATCCTCTTTCTCAGATCTGCACTGAGCTCCTTGGAATTTTTCCACTGTACTGTGTGTTGGTCAAACCAATGAGTTGAGGGTCAATCAAACCCTTTTTGTGTTGTGCACTGAGAAGCTATCAGCTGTAGTCAATCATCACTAACAGGAAGTGACCTTGGCTTTAGCAAGTTGAGACATTTTGGAACTTTCAGCAGCACAGTTTTTGACCCTGTGATGATTTCAGAAAGCTCAAAAGAAAACCTGTGCACCACATTCGTGGTGTTTTCTCTATGAAAGGTTACAGTCATTATGCTACAGAAAGAGAACAGTTAAGAAAGAAGAAATCATTGAAAGCCCAATATTACCATGATCTTCATATCCATGTCTGTGCATGTAAACTTTTGATTTTCCATGTCCCAGACGTAGCTCGTACGAAAAATACGAGTGGTGCCTTTCCCAATAAAACACTCGTGGTCTATATAATATATGACATTTTTAAAAGCCTTCTCCCCGAAGTGTGAACTTGGTAGAAGTGAATTGTTTTTCCTTCAATTTAAATGCAAATATCCTCAAAGGAAGTAAACTCTCTCAGCATTCTCCGCTTCATTTCAAAGCCCATGAGCCGAGGTACAGAGCTGAAATCATAAGAATTGCTCTACGTTCAGTTCCTTACAGTCTGGCATTGTACATTACCCGACCTTACTAATATGATTACATAATATACTACCTGTGTTTACAGAAGCGCATTAACTGCTAATCAAATAACATCCATCACGCTTTCATTAGTTACCCAAGATGTTTTTAAGCAGTGCGATTATGAGGATCATACTGGTGCAAACCTCAAGTCACTCTCAAGTAGGGTGTGCTTCCTGATCTCAAACCAATTTCAAACCAATGTTACCTTATGATAATGACAAGTTAACAACTCCTTAAAAAAAAAAAGGGGCATTACGGTTAAATGCTCAGTGAAGCAACGACGAGGAGAAAGTGAGGAAAGGCAGGAGTATCCATGGCAACATGCCAAGGTGAAAAAAGGCATCAAACACAAAGTGAAAAGTTAGTTTACTCTCCTTTAGGGACGAGATGATCATGGGATTAAGGAACAGAGTGGAACAGCATGACTGGTGCTTAGATTAAAGCACAAACCACGCCAATTTAGTTCAAACCATTTGTATCCTCTTCTGGTTGATGATATTAATTTAATAATTTGACTTAATCACTTTTAGACGCAGTGTATGTACAGATTTGTGCGTCTGCTTTGTTCTGGATAATTACTGGTTAAACGCTGGTTCTTTGTTAGTGTTCCCACGCTTTTAATGAGATCACTGGTTTCATATATTGCCCAGATAATGAGGTGTAATAAAGGTACAAATGAAGACTAGAATAAGTTAGAGAGATTTCCAAGGGTTGGAAGGATACAGAGGAAAAGTTGGAGATATCATGACTAACAGACCTCGTCATATATACATGGAGGAGTTCATGAAGTTTCCAGAGACAGGTCTTAAATAAATCCTTTATAAAAATGTAAATCAAAAAATTAAAATGAATAAAAAAACCTGACACTGATATACTGTGTGCATTTACAGTGGTGCTTGAAAGTTTGTGAACCCTTTAGAATTTTCTGTATTTCTGCACAAGTATGACCTAAAACATCATCAGATTTTCACACAAGTCCTAAAAGTACGTAGATAAAGAGAACCCAGTTAAACAAATGAGACAAAAATATTATACTCTGTCATTTATTTATCGAGGAGAATGATCCAATATTACATATCTGTGAGTGGCAAAAATATGTGAACCTCTAGGATTAGCAGTTAATTTGAAGGTGAAATTAGAGTCAGGTATTTTCAATCAATGGGATGACAATCAGGTGTGAGTGGGCACCCTGTTTTATTTAAAGAACAGGAATCTATCAAAGTCTGATCTTCACAACACATGTTTGGGGAAGTGTATCATGGCACGAACAAAGGAGATTTCTGAGGACCTCAGAAAAAGCGTTGTTGATGCTCATCAGGCTGGAAAAGGTTACAAAACCATCTCTAAAGAGTTTGGACTCCACCAATCCACAGTCAGACAGATTGTGTACAAATGGAGGAAATTCAAGACCGTTGTTACCCTCCCCAGGAGTGGTCGACCAACAAAGATCACTCCAAGAGCAAGGCGTGTAATAGTCGGCGAGATCACAAAGGACCCCAGGGTAACTTCTAAGCAACTGAAGGCCTCTCTCACATTGGCTAATGTTAATGTTCATGAGTCCACCATCAGGAGAACACTGAACAACAAATGGTGTGCATGGCAGGGTTGCAAGGACAAAGCCACTGCTCTCCAAAAAGAACATTGCTGCTCGTCTGCAGTCTGCTAAAGATCACGTGGACAAGCCAGAAGGCTATTGGAAAAATGTTTTGTGTACGGATGAGACCAAAATAGAACTTTTTGGTTTAAATGAGAAGCATTATATTTGGAGAAAGGCAAACACTGCATTCCAGCATAAGAACCTTATCCCATCTGTGAAACATGGTGGTGGTATCACCACGGTTTGGGCCTGTTTTGCTGCATCTGGGCCAGGACGGCTTGTCATCATTGATGGAACAATGAATTCTGAATTATACCAGTGAATTCTAAAGGAAAATGTCAGGACATCTGTCCATGAACTGAATCTCAAGAGAAGGTGGGTCATGCAGCAAGACAACAACCCTAAGCACACAAGTCGTTCTACCAAAGAATGGTTAAAGAAGAATAAAGTTAATGTTTTGGAATGGCCAAGTCAAAGTCCTGACCTTAATCCAATGGAAATGTTGTGGAAGGACCTGAAGCGAGCAGTTCATGTGAGGAAACCCACCAACATCCCAGAGTTGAAGCTGTTCTGTACGGAGGAATGGGCTAAAATTCCTCCAAGCCGGTGTGCAGGACTGATCAACAGTTACTGCAAACGTTTAGCTGCAGTTATTGCTGCACAAGGGGGTCACACCAGATACTGAAAGCAAAGGTTCACATACTTTTGCCACTCACAGATATGTAATATTGGATCATTTTCCTCAATAAATAAATGACCAAGTATAATATTTTTGTCTCATTTGTTTAACTGGGTTCTCTTGATCTACTTTTAGGACTTGTGTGAAAATCTGTTGTTGTTTTAGGTCATATTTATGCAGAAATATAGAAAATTCTAAAGGGTTCACATACTTTCAAGCACCACTGTACATTGTAGAAAAAAATTATAAAAATTAATTTAAATCAAAATGATTAAAGTTTACTTTATAGTTATAAATATTCTAAATAAAAATAATACATAGATTTTTATTATATACTGTGTTGTTGTTTTTTAATCTAAGGTCCATATCGAATTTAAATGCAAATATTTGAATATATTTACATACTGATATTTAAATAGTTAAAAACGTCAATAGATTTTTATTTAAGTTTATATTAAAATTGAACTCCTACATTTCTGATATTAATTATATTTTTTAGCTTTATCTGGAAACAGAAAAGTAGACATTTCATTTGACAATATTATATTCGTAATGTTTTGGATTTTTTTTTAAAAACAGTATATGAAAAATATGGTGAAAAAATACAGATAATTATGTGCGCACGTGTGTGTGTGTGTAAATACTTTGACCCTATAATACAAAACTGTCCATGAAACGCATTACAGATAGGTTGTGTACATCAATACACGTATTTTGGTAGTGAGTTTTAATAAAACCCTGAAAACACGAGACATTCTCAGCTGAACTCAGGATCCCCCCCCTTTTTTTTTTAAATCATATTCATTCCCCCCAACACCTCATCCCCAGGATAACGTACACAAAACAGCGTGAGAACGCTTGCCCAAAGCAGCACCGGTTTTCTTCTCCTGTGCTGACAAAATACAATGCACAGCGTGCAGTTTCGTGCAAATGGCCTCAGGATGACGAGAAAGAAATGTGTGGGAGGGTGTGAAGCTACGTTAATTAAAGATTATTTTATTTTTAGAGTCAGGCGTTAATGCTAACAGATGGAGGATGAGTGAAAACTTTTGAAGGTGCTGGCAGAAAGCTTCATCACGTCGTCATCTTCTTCTGTTAAACGTTTAAAGTGCCTTCTTGAGTGAATTCTCACATACTGTCAAGGGCAACTTGTTTTAAAAAAAAGAGAGAGATGGCATAAAAAAGATAAGATACGGCGTATTAGAGACATTCAGCAATGTCAAGTTGATGCATTAAGGAAAACAGAGAGCGATAGAAGTGAGTACTTGTTTATTTTTATGCCATAAAGAACGTGTCAATTCTGGCAGGTTATTTTGATGACGTTTATTTCTCTACAAGGTGAAATGAAAGCTTTTTCTCATTTGCTTTGCTTCATATTTCTTAATTACGTCATCCTTTACAACATTTTCTCTCTCACTGGCACAGAGGCCAATATCAAGGCCCCGAGGATATATTAGCTAAACGAATAGAGGTGAAGGAGATGAAATATGGCGTGCAGGAGACGCTACTGCTTTGAGGAAAAGCTGCGATTGAATTTCTCAATGTGTCCTCAACACTAAAGCCCTCATTTTCAAGAGCGAATACGAGACGACGACCAAGATCTGACGAAAATGGTCAGAAATACGTAAATAAAACTTTTCAAGTTTTAAACTGTTTTAAAAAACAAACCAACAAACAAACCACTAAATCAGGCCTTCTGAGAGGAAGTAATTCAACCACTAATGCTAGTCAAATGCAGTACGTTATGCTAGTTAGATAGCTCATGAGCTAACCTGACAGGATGTGTGTTAAGGTGACCAGATTTCTGAGAAGAAAACCAGAGACATTTTCAGTTTGGCGGTGAAAATATCACTAAAACGTCAAATGTTTTCATCTTTGCAATAAAAAGCGGGGACATTTCTGGTTTTCATGGTGGGATTTTCCTCACTGAGTGCACCGTAGGCTGATTGCGCTACTGCTTTAGGTTCACGTTAATTAAAAATGTGAAAATCTCTGGTATGGGGACACAGTTTAGATTTATAGGCTTAAATTGTAGGCTACCTGAAATAGATGTTTAAGACCCATGAAAGTAAATTGACAAGATTCTGGCTAAGATAGTTCAAAACCTAATTAAAAATATCTCCGATCATGTACTTCCAGAAAGTCAGTGCAGTTTCAGGGCTGGCAGATCTACCTCAGGTATGATCTTTACCCTGAGGCAACTTCAAGAGAAAGCCATCGAGCAACGTCAACCTCCGTTCATGGTTTTTGTAGACTTCTCAAAGGCCTTTGACACCATTGACCGAGAAATGCTTTGGGAGATACTAGAAGTGTACGGATGCCTAGAAAGACTGATACGGCTCATAAAGCTCTTCCATGAGAACATGTCTGGGAAGGTTTCGATTGGAGGAGACATTAGTGAAGCTTTTCCTGTCAATCAGGGATGAGTTCTTTCCTGGACATTATTTATATTCTACTTTCAGCAGTCCTAGAGACTATGGGCACTAACCTAGATAAAGGAGCCTACAGTACATCAGGACTCGATCGGAAGACAAACTCTTCAATCTTGCCAGATTCAAGCCCTCAACCAAAACTTGGCAAATTTGCTTTCGAGAACTACTGTATGCAGACGACTCTGCATTTGTTGCAACAGATTTGGATGACATGCAGGAAATTGTTGATCGCTTTGCCACAGCTGCAACCATCTTTGGATCGAAAATCAATACCATGAAGGTAAATATATTAAATTAATTACCATAGATGCCACTAGTAATGAACAATGTATTTGAAAATATACAAAACACACAACACAATTTAAATAAACATTTTACTTCAATCCGAGTAATTTCAAGGTGGTATTATTATTATTATCATTATTATTGGGACGGCGTGGTGGTGTAGTGGTTAGCGCAGTCGCCTCACAGCAAGAAGGTCCGGGTTCGAGCCCCGTGTCCAGCGAGGGCCTTTCTGTGCGGAGTTTGCATGTTCTCCCCGTGTCCGCGTGGGTTTCCTCCGGGTGCTCCGGTTTCCCCCACAGTCCAAAGACATGCAGGTTAGGTTAACTGGTGACTCTAAATTGACCGTAGGTGTGAATGTGAGTGTGAATGGTTGTCTGCGTCTATGTGTCAGCCCTGTGATGACCTGGCGACTTGTCCAGGGTGTACCCCGCCTTTCGCCCGTAGTCAGCTGGGATCGGCTCCAGCTCGCCTGCGACCCTGTAGAAGGATACAGCAGTTACAGATAATGAGATGAGATCATTATTATTGGAGAACAGCCATTCAGTGGTCCTGGTATCAGAACAGCCATTCAGTAGTCTTGATAAGCTAGAGTAAAAGGAGAAGAGATCACGAGCAAAACAGACAACAGTGCATGTAAAATAGGCAGCGGGCCAGAGGGCCTCGCAATGCACCCCCCCCCCCCCCACCTCCCAATGAAACAAGCTTTTTTTTTTTTTTTGAAAGGCTATGAATTTGAATGTTAACACTGAAAATTTTAGGATACACTACCTTTTTCAGCCCGACTATTAAGGGAAAACAGAATGCCCTCTGGCCAGCGACCTAAAACACAACATAAAGACTGCTAACTACGTAATATATTTATACCAACCTCGTCTGCGTATTTCGGTAAACAGTACCACGAACGATGCCAAATATAGCCTATACCATCTGAATATACTTCCCATTGACGGAATTGATCTATATTCTAAAAAAACCCAACAAGATTACAGTTATCCAATCCTTACAACTTCCTTGGTATCCTTTTTAAATCCATTGAGGATACAAATGATTCCCGATCTCCATAACCTAAATAGGCCATTTGCAGGAATTGGTCACATGTCAATTTTCCCGATAGCAACAAGCCCGTGGTGGGCAAGCTAACTTGACATTCCTTGACAACCATAAGAGTTTGACTGGTGATGCGAAGCAATCCATTTCTATAATAGCTGTTTTTACCTTTTCTACTGTCTTTTTTGACCCGAATTTTCGTGTGTACTTGGAAAACGTTTGTGGGTCTAACTTCTGTCATAAGTTAAAGCAAATCATTGGCCGTAAAAGGGAGTTTTTTGGACTCAAGTTGGTCGCCGCCAAAAGAAATTCACGTGCAAAATGGCGGATTTCTCAGGCATGTTTATAACTTATAATTTCTCCTTTTCTACCTTTATCATTCGCTTAATGTGTGAAAATTCTTCAAAATAAATACAGATATATAAATACAGATATATCTGCCTTTTCGCACGTGAATTTCTTTTGGCAGCGACCAACTTGAGTCCAAAAAACTCTCTTTTATGGCCAATGATTCGCTTTAACTTATGACAGAAGTTAAAACCACAAACTTTTTCCAAGTACACACACAAATTTGGGTAAAAAAAAAAACAGTAGAAAAGGTAAAAACAGCTATTATAGAAATGGATTGCTTCACATCACCAGTCAAACTGTTATAGTTGTCAAGGAATGTCAAGTTAGCTTGCCCACCATGGGCTTGTTGCTATGGGGAAAATTGACACGTGACCAATTCCTGCAAATGGCCTATTATAGCCATAGCTGAATTGACGACCTCACCGAAATGAGTAGCCTTAATCAAAATGTGTAGTCTACTACACATCACAACAAATTATGCAAATTACTGACACTTTGGTAGCTTTACGTAACCAGCTACTCTGTGGGATAACACCCCAATTTGTGTGCAAGTTAGCTTATGCAGTTGAACTGTTACAATTTTATCTCAGCTGGATTTCTGTTACAGCAACGCTACATCTAGCAACAACTTCAGCTGACTGACTGGCGCTGCACTGAGTTTTCTCCTGCTAGCATTGGCCGCAGTAGGCTATGGTTTGTTTGGTCAACCGCTACATCACAACATTGCTCGTCACACTGTATTATGTCATATACAAGATCGCAAAATGTAGCGTACACATTTAAAGGCTCAATAACGTAGATGACAAACAATGTCACTTTGGCCTACAAGAAAAGACTATGGTCCACCTATCCAGGAGCAGATGAAGCGATCTGTCAAAGCTGAATGAATGACTTTAGTTTAGGCAAAGATTCTAGTGCTCCGCTAAAAAGTTGTTCCTCAGCTCCACCAATCAAAATACTGGAAAGACTATTGCCAGAGGTGTTCTAGAACATCTCTGCTCTCGGCCTGAGCCTGTCTTAAAGTGACCCACAAAACAATACAGGGGGGTGCTGGTTGTCGGTCTTGGTTAAAAACAAGGACATTTCCGGGGACAGCTCCAACCAGGGACAGACCACCAAACATGGGGGCGTCTGGTCACTCTAATTTGTGTTCACTGCTAAAGCTAGTCCACTAGCTAACACAAACTAGCAAGACACTATTTCTGAGAGGATTTTTTGAGGCACATTTGTAAATATTTCAAGGCTTCCATTTAAAATTCTTGACTTTCATTTGCTAAAGCTCGTCTGCTCACATAACAGGATTTCTGAGGTTTTTAAAATTATGTACAAAATGTTCGTCAATACTTATTGCTAAATCTAATCACCTTACAAGCCAATATGAGCTAAACTGAGAGGATTTTATTCATAAATTGGGACAAACGTCATCTAGTAAAGCTAATATGAGCCTAACAACATATGTCAGGATTGTTAATTTGTGTTAATGAGTGATCATCTGCACTGCTAACACTAGCCCAATAACTTGAACTCACCTGACAGGATTTGTGAGGGGGTTTTAATTATTTATTGACGATTTCATTATACTTACTACTAGCACTAGCTAGAAAGCGAAGATGTGCTAACCTGACAGCATTTTTTTTGTTACATGTGTTCACAATGATCTTCCTTGCTAACTTTAGACTACTCACTAACAGGAGCTAACAGCTAGCAACAGCTAACCTGACAGGATTTCGGAGTGGATTTTTAAATTTATGTTCAGAATTCATCATTTACTGCTAAAGACAAAGCATCTAGCTCACGAACACAAGTCATAAAGTGACTTGATATAAAGTGAATTCATATAATTCACTGCTAATGCCAGCATATTAGCTACCATGAGACAGCATTTTTCAAGTTTTTCAATTCATATTCATAGTTTTCATGAGCTAGATAGCTAATACGCTAAGCTAACCTGACAGAACTTTGGAAAACGTTTTAAAAATGATACTGTAGTGTGTGTGTGTGTGTGTGTGTGTGTGTATTCCCTTGCTAACAACTCGACATTTCATTTCATAAAGGCTCTTTAGAGTGAAATAATGAAGTGGCGCCTACTCAAATGTTTCTACCACTGAAAAACACGCCGTCACTTCAGTTTCATGTCTGTACAGAGAACTTCTGTCAGTGGAAACAGCTTCCTCCTCCTGCTTAGTGTTCGGCTTGGCCGGCATTCAAATCTCACGCTCGTTGATGAGCTTCCGTCAGACACGAGAGCAGATACAAAAGCTAACAAGAGCCGTCTGCATCCCACTCCGAGGGAGTTCAGAGCGATTCAGTGGATTGTGTTTCAAATGAGACTAAAGACGCTCTGATGGCTCGAGCACCCTAACCCTTCACGGCTCCGTGGGAGGGAAGGCAGTAGGTGGTGTGCTGAGATTTCACCTACATAGAATGGCACTCACACTCATTAACTCCAATTGAGAATCCCCAAGAGGCTCTTTTGATACCAAGAATATACTTGGCGTGGGTTTGGAACAAGAGCCTTAAAAGGATTGTGTTGTTGAGATGTTGCGCCACAGCCACATAGGTGGATGTGTAGTCCTTTAAATAATCTTCCTAAAAATGTCTAAGTTCAGGCAGAAAGTTTCTTCAGTCAGTCAAGGTAGATTTCAGGTTTGAACTTTGAACCCCCTGAAATATTTTATTTTATTTTTTAAATGCTTTTTCATGGGTGGCTACAGGACCAGTGCAGCTGAAAATATACATCAAATAATGTTTTGTGGTGTAATTGTACTATAATTATGTTCAAAAAATCATTATCATTACAATTCCTGTGTCTTTTCACGTTGTTTATGCACACTTTATTGGCTGCCAGCTGCTACAGTACAATGTGAAACCAGATTAACCAGTCAGAATCCCTGTTTCTGTCTGAAAGCTACAAACCAGCAAGCTAAAATCTGAGCTCAGGAATTTTTTGGTAAGTTCAGAAGGAGAAAAAGTAGCAAAGATCTGAGACAACTAGAAAGACACTTGGTAGTGTTAGCCATGTTATCAACATCAAAATTACTTGAACCTAGGATAATACTAAAGCTGTCCACCAAATTTCATCCAAATCCATTCAGTACTTTTTGAGTTATGTTGGGAAAAGACAAAAAGTCGTGGATCTGCATACATACCTGGAGTTACATCAAAACCTAAATCAATTGTTCCTTGGTCCATGGCCCACTTTTCCTCCAAAGTTGATCCAAATCCATTCACTACTTTTTGAGTTACGTTGGGAACAGACCAAAAAAATAAATAAAAATAAAAAATCCTGGATGTGCATACATATCTAGACCCGAGATCCGCTTATATAAACCTAACCAATTGTTCCTTGGTCCATGGCCCACCTTACCTTCAAATTTCATCCAAATCCATTCACTACTTTGAGTTACATTGGGAACAGACCAAAAAAATAAATAAAAATAAAAAATCCTGGATGTGCATACATATCTAGACCCGAGATCCGCTTATATAAACCTAACCAATTGTTCCTTGGTCCATGGCCCGCCTTACCTTCAAATTTCATCCAAATCCATTCACTACTTTTTGAGTTATGTTGGGAACAGACAAAAAAATAAAATCCTGGATGTGCATACATATCTAGACCCGAGATCCGCTTATATAAACCTAACCAATTGTTCCTTGGTCCATGGCCCACCTTACCTTCAAATTTCATCCAAATCCATTCACTACTTTGAGTTACATTGGGAACAGACCAAAAAAATAAATAAAAAAATAAAATCCTGGATGTGCATACATATCTAGACCCGAGATCCACTTATATAAACCTAACCAATTGTTCCTTGGTCCATGGCCCACCTTACCTTCAAATTTCATCCAAATCCATTCACTACTTTTTGAGTTACATTGGGAACAGACAAAAAAATAAATAAAAAATCCTGGATGTGCATACATATCTAGACCTGAGATCCGCTTATATAAACCTAACCAATTGTTCCTTGGTCCATGGCCCACCTTACCTTCAAATTTCATCCAAATCCATTCACTACTTTTTGAGTTACATTGGGAACAGACCAAAAAAAAAAAAAAAATCCTGGATCCGCATACATATCCAGATTTGGGTCTGCATACACATCTGGATCCTGAATCCGCATACAAATCTTGATTTGTATCAAAACCTAACCAATTGTCCCTTGGTTGATGGCCCACCTTTCCTCCAAATTTCATCCAAATCCATTCACTACTTTTTGAGTTACGTTAGGAACAGACAAAAATAAATAAATAAATAAATAAATAAATAAAATCCTGGATCCGCATACATATCTGGATTTACATCAAAACCTAATCAATTGGTCCTTAGCCATAGCTCACCTTTCTTCCAACTTTCATCCAAATCCATTCACTACTTTTTGAGTTATGTTGGGAAAAGACAAACAAAAGGAGATAACAACCTCTTCCAACAAAGTTAGCAAAGGTAAAAATATCACTTTTCACTATTACTAACATCTTATTTGAACGAATCATTTTCAATGGAATGTTATTAATATCATGATTGGATGATGTTTCTGATTAAATTAATTTTTGCCATCACCACCACTTCTGCTGTCTGGCGTCCACTGGCAAAACGCAGGAATGCGCCACACAGCAACACCATTGTACAGATCACGTCATGATTTTATTTAGTATATTTCCTCAACCCTCCTGAAAATATTTCCTGATGAAGTTATTGCCTTTGGTCATACAGTATATTAATGGCTGCCTGCCCCAAGACCAGTGTTCATTTTAACTGCTAATCTTTAGATGAAAATAAATAACAACATGGTCTTATTTTAGTAACCAAGTCTGAAGTGTTTTCAGCTAAAAAAAAAAAAAAAAAAAGACTTTGTTTGGGAATAAAACTCAAAATTACATCACTGTAATCAAAAAGCTTGCTCATATTGCCTACCAAATGAATAAGAGGAATGACAGAGTACATGCAGATGATGGAATTTTGATAAAGTGCACACGACCTCGGACATCGCTTCTGATATCACGTCTTGTAAAATTTTGTTTTTTTTTTTAAAGTGAAAAAGAGTTGACATGTTAGTGGGCCAAATTTTTAAAATAATTTAAATAAATAAAAAATAAACACAAATCAGTGTGTCTGTTATGGATATCTCACATCTGATGAAGTGCAGAAGGAGAAAAAAAGAAGCATATAAAATGTTTTCCCCCGAACATCTTATTTGGACTCTTTTCAGTGCACTGGTCATGCATGCATTTTCTGGCAGCGTTCCTGAAATATTCAGATTGATTGACTTTTTTTATGCCTTAATAGTCCCCGACAACAAAGTGATGAATTCCCAATAATTACACAACGTTCCCAATAATTAATCCATACCAAACTCATCACTATGCATGATGCACACTGTAATGGTCATTTTATGTTATTCAACCTGAAAATTTGCATATTCAGGGGTCAAAGGCCATATGTGGAGTCTAGAAACTGAGTCAAAGATGCTAATCTATTTCCTCAGAGGTCCAATTAGCTCCCTTCCTGCTCCCTGTGAGCCTCCTGTATCTGAAAGCACCGCGGTACTGCTAACCGCTACAGCACACAGTCGTGCCAGATGAAGGAGTTCTCCATGCTCCCTAGGTATCAGCTAATGAAGTCCCTCATTACAGCACCAGCTCTGGTGGGCTCACTGAGCATCCAGGCAATCCAAGAATCTAAGATCCCAGCTTCAGATGCTTCTGCACCATGAAATTGGGGGAAAAAGTTGAGGCCAGATGGGAGAGAGAGAAAGTGCTGAAGGCTATGGGAAAATTTGAAAAGAGGTATGCATTATTGATATGCGTTTCCTCTAAAGGAGTGCTGGGTAAGCAAACCTCTGTCCATCGTTCATGCTCATTTCACATGTACGAGAGGCGCTTAGGAAATGGACTGCCACAATTGCATATGACTGATATATTTGCTCAGATTTATCACCTTCCTCCAACTGCTTTCTGACAAATGAACTAAATACAATCCCTGCAGTCTTTTTAAAAGCGCTTGCGCCATTTTGTCTGACATTTACTCAGCTGAAAAATGGCCAAGCCATAGAAAGAGGGTACAACGCTTCCCAATGGCTCAGAGACTCACTGCGGAATAAAATCACCTTAAAATTGAGCTTTAAAACATGCTTTTAATTATTTTTGCAGACTTAAACAGTGTCTTGCAAAAGTATTTATCCCCCTTGGTGTTTGTCCTATTTTGTCACATTACCAGTACAAGCTGGAATTAAAATGGATATTTGGGGGGTTTGCACCATTTGATTTACACAACATACCTACAAATTTAAAGGTGCAAATTGCTTTATTGTGACACAAACAATTAAGATTTAAAAAAAAACAAAAACAGAAATCTGGGATTTTTGCCCATTCCTCAAGGCAAAACTCCTCCAAACTCCTTCAAGTTAGATGGGTTGCGCAATCATGTTATGCCACAGATTCTCAACTGGATTGAGGTCTGGGCTTTGGTGAGGCCATTCCAAGACATTTAAATGTTTCCCTTTAAACCACTCCACTGCAGCTTTAGCAGTATGTTTAGGGTCATTGTCCTGCTAGAACGTGAACCTTCATCCCAGTCTCAAACCTCTGGCCGACTCAAACAGGTTTTCCTCCAGAATTGCCCTGTATTTAGTGCCATCCATCTTTCCTTCAGTCCTGACCAGCTTTCCTGTCCCTGCAGATGAAAAACATCCCCACAGCATGATGCTGCCACCACCATGCTTCACTGTAGGAATGGTGTTCTCAGGGTGTTGGGTTTGTGCCACACATGGCATTTCCCACAATGGCCAAAAGATCAATTTTAGTCTCATTTGACCAGAGAATCTTCTTCCATGTGTTTGGGGAGTCTGCCACATGCTCTTGGGTAAACTCCAAACGTGTTTTCTTAAGCAATGTTTTTTTTTTTTTTTTCTGGCCACACTTCCATAATGCCCCGCGAACTCTGTGGAATGCATGGCTTAAAGTGTTCCTATGGACAGATACTCCCATCTCCGCTGTGGATCTTTGCAGCTCCTTCAGTGTTATCTTTGGTGTCTTTGTTACATCTCTGATTAATGCCCTCCTTGCCCGGTCTGTGAGTTTTGGTGAGTGGCCTTCTCTTGTCAGGTTTGTAGTGGTGCCATATTCTTTCCATTTGGCTATAATGGATTTAATGGAGCTCTGTGGGATATTCAAAGTTTGGGATATTTTTTTATAACCCAACCCTGATCTATACTTCTCCACAACTTTGTCTCTGACCTGTTTGGAGGCTCCTTGGTTTTCATGTTGCTTTCTTAGTAGTGTTGCAGAGTCAGGGTCCTTCCAGAACAGGCTGATTTATACAGACATCATGTGACACTTTGATTGCACACAGGTGGATCTTAATCAACTAATTATGTGACTTATGAAGTGAATTGGATGGATTAGCTCTTATTTAGGGGTGAATATGAAAGGGGGTGAATACCTACGCACACTCCAGATTTCTTTTTTTTTTCATCTTATTGTTGGTCACAATAAAACAACAACTTGTACTTTTAAAGTGGTAGGCATGTTGTGTAACTCAAACGGTGCTAATCCCCCAAAAATCCATTTTAATTCCAGTTTGTAATGCAACAAAACAGGAAAAACAAGTGGGATGAATACTTTTGCAAGAGATGCTATGATTATATTCAGTGGATTCAAGGGATCTGGGTGAAGAGCCCTTGATCATCTACTACTTATTATTATTGTTAATAAATTTGTTGAAGTAAAAAAGGGTCTACATACAGTATGTTTCTAGATAAACTGTTTGTCGATGAACTGATGGATATCAGAAGTGACCACTGGCTCACGGGAAACATTCAACAAGCCTGTCTTTTTACAATTTTGGCTCGTTTCCTCATGGACTGTGAGTTGATTTGACAAGGCGGAGGAAATAAAGTCACGCTTAATAACTACCCCAGTAGGTACAGAGAAAGAGAGAGAGGAGGAGGAGGAAATGCTGTCAGAATGAAAGAAGACCAGGGAAAGTGGAGGAGTGTGCATACACTAGAGAGCACTGAGCTTGATGGTCGAGGTTGAGAGAAAAGCAGTAGAGAGAACAGCATTCACACACTCATCCATGTAGACAAAAATATCACCACACACACACACACACACACACACACACACACAGAGCAGTCTAACATTTTGTCCAATTACCGCGAGCTCTGTTGCATAAAATGAGTCATGTCATCAATATTATTATTCTATTCTATTCTATATACTATTCTATACTATTCTATACTATTCTATATACTATTCTATACTATACTATTCTATCTATATTCACTGGATATGAGCAATCGAGCACTCTGATTGGCTACTCTTCTACTAGGATATCAGTTCATATACTGTGAGTAGAGAAAAATAAAATGGTGGAGAGTTTTCCTGAACCAAACGAGGATGAAAAACAAACCACAAAAATTAACAAGTATTTAAAAGAAACACAAATAGCTAATGCCTCGGTCACAACCGGCCGTACGTGCTCCTACGGCCGGTCTACATGCAAAAAACGCAAGAAACGCACGGAGGGCGCGCGTGTGACGTGCTGATTTTCGAGCCATAGACTGGCGGCAGACTAGCCTGGGAAATCCCATGCTGCTTTGCACAATCGTTCCGATCTGAAAAGACAGCATGGAAACTATGGTCTAAAGGCTCGCCTGAGTTAGGGAGCCAATCAGAGAGTGGGGAGGGGTGGAAAGACGGTGACGCGTACTACTCGACAAACGAAAGCTTGTAGTTTATTTGGGACTGTTTACGGATCACATTTAACATGGCGGCGAGCGATACGAACCAAACTAACCAAACCAGCTTCTCTCATATTTGTCTTGCACAAACGGCAGTAATCGTTCGGTGCCATTGTTTTCCTATTTTTGTTTTGCCTTCTCTTTCTCTTTCCTTCTCTTCTTCGCCTCTTCGTCGCTCTAACTACGTCACCGGGTACAACTGCCATGATTGGCCATGGGCTACGTATACGCCAAATGATAGACATTCGCAACGTCCAATAAACGGCCGTTGACAATCGTAAACCACACCTCCCCTACGAGAAATTCAATAGGCGGATTCCAGACCATATTTCACTTGTGATATGGTCTGGTGTTAACCAGACTAGCGGCAGACCGGCCGCAGAGGTTCTTTGTCATGTCAAACAAACTCTACGGGCACTTACGTTTTTTTCAGGTTGCAAGACAAACTTACGGCCAACATGCGTCTTTCTCCACGAACAAAAAAAAAAAAAACGCAGCAATTTGGGAAACGCCAAAAATCGCACGGCCAAAAATTCGTACGTCCGGTTGTGACCTAGGCTTAAAAGAAAAAATTTTTTGGTTGGTTCCCACCCCTGCGTATCTCCTGTTCCACACTCCAGCTCATTTGGTGGCAGTAATGCACATTAAAGTTGGCCAAAAAACCCTAAAGACCCCCCCCCCAAAAAAAGGGAAAAAAGCAACAAAATATGGAATGAAAATATCTGATGGTGAGAAGGCATCTTTAAAATTTTCAAGAATTATTATTGCATTTTTCACTAATTGCTCCTGTCATTTCACCGGTTTGTTTACATTCTAAGCGGAAATTATTTTGTCGGACGTTTTGTATAAAAAGTTATTTACCGAATTTGCAAAAAAAAAATGCTCCATTTTTCAAAATCCAGTGAATGTGGATAGAATAAAACAGTTATTCCACTCAATCTCGCCATACATGGCTTATAGACAACTCGGTGCTATGCGCCTCATGGACTATCAGCTCATGTATGACTCAATTTAGGAGAATAACTTAAATACTTTGTTTTTCAGGTCAAGTCCATTTCCAGTGAAGTTTTATTTTGGCTTTTTTTGTTTGTTTGTTTTTTCATTTTTGAGCACAACACTGCAAAAAAAAAAACATCTTATTGAATAAAAGAATCTTGTCAAATTGATCTGATGTTTCTCATGATAAGATAACGCTAACGGGAGCAGACATGGCCTGAAGGCTCGAGAAGCAGCCTCGGGCCCAAAGGGTCGCTGGTTTGATTCCCAGGATTGGCAGGAAAAATGTAAGGGGAGTTGAGTGAATGAACAGCACTTTCCCCTCCCTCTGTATCATGGCTGAAGTGCCCTTGACAGATGTCCGCAAGCGCTGGCAACCGGCGGTTTTCTCCACCTACACAGACGGTCTGCTGCTCAATCCCAGAAAAAATAAAAACTTGCCTTTCAAATGTTCAAGCGATATCATCTCTGCTGCCCATAATTAGCTGCAAATCCAATTATTCCACAACAAAATTGACTTTGATTTGGGTCTAGCATGACCGGAAGTGACAGCATATTTGCTGATTGACTCTCGCGCTCTGATTGGCTGAGCTGGACCACGCCGTAGCATATGTAATGTTACAGAGCCAGGTAGTGTACTATAGAGGGTAACTGAGAAAGCCAAGCACACACACATTAGCTGAAAAGCCACCAGAAGACATGCAAATTTCAAAACTTTCTGAGAGGCATGCCACCAAACCCCCCCTAGCATTAGCATGCTGCAAATTCCAGAGCCACCTACGGTATGACTTTTTTTTGCCAGCTACTTCAGATTTTCTGGAGAACCCTGCCTTGAGCAAGGCACCGAACCCCCAACTGCACCCCGGGTGCTGTAGCATAGCTGCCCATTGCTCTGGGTATGTATGTGTGCGTGTGTGCTCATTGCTCACTTGTATGCGCTCACTGCTTCAGATGGGTTAAATGCAGATGAGAAATTTCACTGTGCTTAAGTGTACACGTGACAAAAATAAAGGCTTCTTCGATCAAGCAAATCAAAAGCCGATTTCTAGACTAATTTCAAGCTGAAAATTGTCTGTGTCTGTTGGGACGTTATTTATTCATTCAACAAATGTTCCATCATACTTTTTACCCATTTCCAGATACATTTAATTATTATACATACAGGACACTTTTTCGATGGAATAAAAACGTGTGTTCTTTTCCCTTCTAGCAGGTTTCATTCATTTAGTTTGATTGCATGCAATATTGTTAGCATATCGCTTATCCTACGTGTATTACGTCACTCTGCCCAATGAAGAATGAGCATTGAATATAGTTTATGATATTGCATGGTTGTCAAGACAACATGACGTCACGCGTTGGAGACGTAAAACTTCTGCTCTGGCGAGCGACTGGGACAATTTGTAAATAAACATGGCCGCCAGGTTTGCTTCGTTACAAAATACGGAAGATTTTGAGAGAATTTTGAAAGAGAAAGACACGTTCGACACCTGAAAGGAATGTATAATAATAATAATAATAATAATAACAACAACAATAACATTGGCTGGCTTTTTTTTCGTGGTATATCAAATATATTCCATTCAGCTAGCATGATATTGAAGGGGTCGAAGATGGGTAGCTGAATGGAATATATCTGATATACCATGAAAAAAAGCCAGCCAATATTATTTAAATGTTGTGGAACCACAAAACTATTTCATGCGCTCACTTACGTTACAGCAGCTATAAGGAATCTCTTGAAGTTAATAAGCAGCTTGTCATGTTGCTTGTAACGTGACAACCTACAGCTTGATACGTTTCTGACAAACTGCAAAGAAGTGCTAATCAGGGGCGGATCCAGGAAAATGGGAAGGGGGGGGCGTCAACCCAGTAAGGCCAGGGGTCTTGGGGGGCCACCAGAATCCCCTGGAAACTCTGCAGTTTTTAAATGCCTGGAGATGCATTTTGAGCCTTCAGAGACATGTTGTAAATGAAATTTCTGAAAGAAAATTACCATAATCAGAAATGTTTTAAAACTATATTAAGTAACTTTAAAAACGCACAATGGAATTCAACACGATATCACTTTAGATCCATGCATATATTTGAAATTTATGATATTGTATGTAATGCACACACATCTTGAAACATCGATAAAGGACATTTATTGTCAAACTCAAGAATTAATTCACAATAAAAAAATTCAAAGTGACAGTTGGTCCATGTTCGGACCGTCATGCTGGAGATTCTGGGTCCGTGTCATCCAGGGGTCTCAGCAGCAGTGACTGAGGGTGTCAGGAATCTGAGGTGATCACGGAGGTGAGCTAGCCTGATGTGCTGATCCTGAACTGGCGTCGTGACTCGAGGCTGACCAGGACGTGGACGATCCCTGGTGCTCCCTGTCTGTCTGTAACGCTGACTCAAACGGGAAATGGTCGAATGATGAACACTGAAGTGCCGGGCGACCTCTGTCTGTGTACTTCCGGCACGCAACATCCCGATGGCCTGTTCACGTTGATTTTGGCTTAGGCGTGGCATCTTCAATAATGACAATTTTCCCATCATTTCCCCCGGGTATTTATAGGCAAGATTGTGTGTGTACAGTGTATGCAAAATTTGTTTGAAAATTAAAGCCTGTCCATGTCATTGACTACCCGAGTCATATTGTACATTATTGAGTACAACTCTCTTAAATTCTGATTTGAGCACAGATTTGGAACTTATTCGGGCGGAACGAAGTTATTTTTCCATTGTGATATATTTCTTTTCTTCTTGAGATAAACTCAGCACGAATTCAGCAAGTTTTATCAATGTGCGTTTTTAAAGTTACTTAGTGTAGGAACTTTCAAAACCATTTTATTAGCTCTCTGAAAATGACTAATAGCAAACCACAAACTGTCACAGGACAGACGAGTCTGAAATGTTGTCTGTCTGTCCAAATTTCAGCCCGTCCGAATGACGGGGCAAAGGCCCGGAACAATGCGTCCGGGAGTCCAGGGCCTGCCTTAGGGCCCCGGAATCTGAAGGGCTTTAGATGCCTGGAGATGCTTCTCAGCTATTTCCAGGCACATTTTTGTGATCTTCAAAGGGCAAATTACATTAGACCAGGGGTTCCCAAACTTTTCCATGCCAAGGCCCCCCAAACAGCATTAGCTTCTGGCCGGGGACCCCCTTTGCAAACCCACAGACAATGCTACAAAATATGTAAAGAAACATCAACTTTTAGAATGTTTTCTCTTACTTTTATTCAATATTCAATAATTGTTACATTTGTTTAGCATAAGAATATTATTAACTAACATGTTTTCAACACAAATATTTTCGCACTGAACAATAAACTGTATAACCTCCTGTAGTACCTGATTCAACTCGTTATCCATCCTTTTTGCGACCAGTGCCTCGCGATGGAGAATGCAGTGTGTGGCCCCTACATGCGGGGCCTTCTGCTTAATGAGCGCGGTCACTCCACTGATCTTCCCGGTCATTGCCGCGGCTCCATCCGAACCCCCCCACACAACGGGTCCAGTCCAATCCGTTAGACTCGATGTAATCGTCCAAATCTTGAAAAATGTCTTTCCCAGTAGTTCTTCTTTCAAGTGCTTTACAAAATAGTATTTCCTCCACAAATCTTTCCTGTGAAATAAATCTGATGTACACAAGCAGTTGGACAATAAATCTGTGCTCTCATCCAGCTGAAGTGCGAAGTATTCGCTGGCTCTCACCTGTTCCAACAGCTGAGCAGATACGTCTTGAGTCATGTCACCAATCCGTCGGCTCATGGTGTTATCAGAGAGTGGGACAGTATAGATTTTTTTTTTTGGCAGCATCCTCACCAAGCAATTCTCGGACAGTGTCTTTGGTGGCTGGTAAAATCAAATCATCTCCAATTGAGTGAGGATTTTTAGCACGAGCAATGTGGTACAAGGCTAAAAATGATGCCTTCAGGGCCCGCTCGGGGACAGTAGCTTGCTGGGTGAATGCAGCAGACTGCCTGACCAAATGCTCTTCTTTGCGTCTGAAGAAATCTGTTTTTTCGGCATCTGTCGGATGTTTTTGTACCAAGTGACGCTGAAGTTTCGAAGGTTTTAAGCACTCGTTTGACAGGGTCTCCAGACAGAGGACGCATTTCGGGCAATCATGGCCATTTTTCTGTATGGCTGTAAAGCCATACTTAATGTATGCTGCCTCATATTTTCGGATTTTAGTTGGCCAGGACTTCTTAGTTTTTTTTTTCTCAGCAGTGTCCTCCACAGCAGGGCTGTTGGTTTGTTCCTTCGGTCTCTTCTTCAAAAACCTGTCCATTTTGCGCTAGCAATACGTTAGCTTGAGGAGCAAAGCAGCTTGATAAATGGCGCAAACCACAACGTCACAGGCAATCGGAGAGATGAGCATGGCAAACAACATTTCGATATGATGTATTATTATTAATAATTAAAAAACTAATTACAATATATTTAATAATAATTATTGAAAAAAAGTATATTTTTTTCGCATTTTTTTTGTTCGTCCCTCCAACTTTCTGAGGCCCCCCTAGCGCCCCCTGGCGGCCCCCACTTTGAAAACCACTGCACTAGACATTAGTTGCTAATTACACTATAAATTGAATCTAATTTACAAGAAAATGTCAGAAGATTCAAGAAAAACATGCTTAAAGTTCTACCCAAGAGAGCAATAGCACACACAGGTCAGTTCCATGTCTAGAAAAAAAAGTATGGGGGGCCAAGGATGTTCCAGTTGGTTACAACTTACTGGGACTCATATCCAGGTGCTATAAGAACACTCAGACAGTACATCAACAATGACTTTCATACAACCCCGATTCCAAAAAAGTTGGGACAAAGTACAAATTGTAAATAAAAACGGAATGCAATACTTTACAAATCTCAAAAACTGATATTGTATTCACAATAGAACATAGACAACATATCAAATGTCGAAAGTGAGACATTTTGAAATTTCATGCCAAATGTTGGCTCATTTGAAATTTCATGACAGCAACACATCTCAAAAAAGTTGGGACAGGGGCAATAAGAGGCTGGAAAAGTTAAAGCTACAAAAAAGGAACAGCTGGAGGACCAAATTGCAACTCATTAGGTCAATTGGCAATAGGTCATTAACATGACTGGGTATAAAAAGAGCATCTTGGAGTGGCAGTGGCTCTCAGAAGTAAAGATGGGAAGATGATCACCAATCCCCATAATTCTGCGCCGACAAATAGTGGAGCAATATCAGAAAGGAGTTCGACAGTGTAAAATTGCAAAGAGTTTGAACATATCATCATCTACAGTGCATAATATCATCAAAAGGTTCAGAGAATCTGGAAGAATCTCTGTGCGTAAGGGTCAAGGCCGGAAAACCATACTGGGTGCCCGTGATCTTCGGGCCCTTAGACGGCACTGCATCACATACAGGCATGCTTCTGTATTGGAAATCACAAAATGGGCTCAGGAATATTTCCAGAGAACATTATCTGTGAACACAATTCACCGTGCCATCCGCCGTTGCCAGCTAAAACTCTATAGTTCAAAGAAGAAGCCGTATCTAAACACGATCCAGAAGCGCAGACGTCTTCTCTGGGCCAAGGCTCATTTAAAATGGACTGTGGCAAAGTGGAAAACTGTTCTGTGGTCAGACGAATCAAAATTTGAAGTTCTTTATGGAAATCAGGGACGCCGTGTCATTCGGACTAAAGAGGAGAAGGACGACCCAAGTTGTTATCGGCGCTCAGTTCAGAAGCCTGCATCTCTGATGGTATGGGGTTGCATTAGTACATGTGGCATGGGCAGCTTACGCATCTGGAAAGACACCATCAATGCTGAAAGGTATATCCAGGTTCTAGAGCAACATATGCTCCCATCCAGACGACGTCTCTTTCAGGGAAGACCTTGCATTTTCCAACATGACAATGCCAAACCACATACTGCATCAATTACAGCATCATGGCTGCGTAGAAGAAGGGTCCGGGTACTGAACTGGCCAGCCTGCAGTCCAGATCTTTCACCCATAGAAAACATTTGGCGCATCATAAAACGGAAGATACGACAAAAAAGACCTAAGGCAGTTGAGCAACTAGAATCCTACATTAGACAAGAATGGGTTAACATTCCTATCCCTAAACTTGAGCAACTTGTCTCCTCAGTCCCCAGACGTTTACAGACTGTTGTAAAGAGAAAAGGGGATGTCTCACAGTGGCAAACATGGCCTTGTCCCAACTTTTTTGAGATGTGGTGTTGTCATGAAATTTAAAATCACCTAATTTTTCTCTTTAAATGATACATTTTCTCAGTTTAAACATTTGATATGTCATCTATGTTCTATTCTGAATAAAATATGGAATTTTGAAACTTCCACATCATTGCATTCCGTTGTTATTTACAATTTGTACTTTGCCCCAACTTTTTTGGAATCGGGGTTGTACCATGTTTATAATAAGTGTATAAGAAATTTAGTAATTAACAATACAATAATTCTTACATAGAGTTAAAATTTTGAAGGATGAGATTCCAAGTAACATTCAACAAAATGGCTTAAAATGACAAAACTAGACACGGGAATATCATTTGGCATTCAGACTAAAATCTGCTGCACTAGAACTAAGAAAATAGAAGAAATCACCATGAAAGAGAAACCAAAAGAGTGAAAGTGATTATCCTGCTGTTACCATGGGAATAGTCATTTATGAATGTGTAAGTGGGCGCTCAGCGCTCCGACTCCGGTGTGACTGAGGAAGGGGACAAGTTTTGTGTTTTATCTAATTTAGGTCATTTGAAAACTATAATATTCTTTGGCAGTGGGCACAGAGGAAAGTGTAAAGTATAAAAGTTGGTCAATATGTTTATCATGCTTGTATGATTAAAAAACTCAAAGTTATGTATCTAAATACATGACCTATACTCATTCTAAACCTGCTGAGCTTCACCGGAGAAGCTCTCGACCCCAGAGGATTAAAATACAATGGAAAACACATTTTGTCAGGGTCCAAAACCTGTAGTAGTCTATTTTTTTGTTTTAACGTTAGTGGTCAACCTACCAGTTGATAACAGTGTCGCATGGTGTCCTGCCAGAATGCGGTCCTACTCACTGATGAGAAGCGACTTTTCATCAAGAGCGTCCGCGATCAGCCAATCACAGGCCGTGTTATGACAATGTATTTGCCCAGTGCAACATTTGGAAGAAAATTAGAAGTAGATTAGACCCATATCTTTATCATCTTTCATGGGCCATCCGGTTTGATGCTTGTGAAATACAGACGGACAAATGCGAAAATTACCGGTCAGTGTCTGCCGGTCCCGTCTTATTTCCCACACTGTTGTGTCGATGCACAAAGTTCCTGCGCCCTGTTAAAATCCAACAGGAGTCACCCAGCTTGCTTTTCATTGCATTCGTGTTACGAGCAAAAAAAAAAACCCTAAGCTAGGACCTACTATAAATTTATACCATAAACTCTTCAGCTCAATCCCACATAACGATTTATTTTTTTGTTTATTTTTTTTAAACCTTAATTAAATCCCTGAAGATATCAGAAAACTTAGTTACAGCTTTACCTCTGACACCGGAGACTCCTTCCAGAAATGTTAAACATCTCCTTAAAAAGAAATAGAAAACTTCACCATATCAACAATGCTTTTTTTAATCTGTTTATGTTGCACATTCACCTCAGAAGTGTTATTCTGTTACTATAGAAACAATAATGTACTTGTTTTCCAGACATCGCACAACATTAAATGTAGCTGTAAATGGATAAAAGTATACAGGTATCATTCTTTAGTCCCTTTTTTTTAACTATCAGCAAATTGCTGTGGTGTAAGAGGAATAAAAGACATCGGGGCATGCTGTTATAGGAAAATAATCCAAGTTTATAATCACACTACCGTAGGTTGATTATTTTCCTATAACAGACAGCACTGAGGGTTTTATTCCTTGCTTATTTCCACTGTATTCGACCGGATTGATTAGACCAAATATTGAGTTTTGACTTAAAATTTTTCATCAAGTCTTCACATGACAACTTCAACTCACACCGTCTGATGATTTTATTGTGTATTTCTTTTTTTTAAATATATATTATTGTTTGTTTCACTGGATACTCCCGCAATTATTATTTTTTCTAGCTAAGAGTCAGATACGTATTTACTGAAACATTAACAGTTGTTTCTATTACACTACAGTGCTGAGAGAAGTGTGAATAGTAATCGCCACACAAAGAATGTGAAAACAACAGCGTGGTGAGAACAGATGCAGCGGCGCTTTGAGGTCAGGTAAGGTTCAAGGCATCTCAAAGGACGATGTTCCTCTCATTAAAAAACTGAATTTAAATGTAGGGCTGAGTCTCTGAAAAGGAATTTCTCATCAGTGTGGTGCAGTTATAAATGGGGACAGGCCATAACAGAGCTGCAGAACAGAGCTCCGGCTGGCGTCTGATGTCCTCCGAGACGAGACGGAGACACGTGAAGAGACAGAAGTGAATAATAATGAGACACCTGAGGCAGCAAGGTGGGGCAGGTAGCAGGAGGAAGCATTCAGTCAAGGAATTGAGCAGTTAAAGAGGTACTCTCTGATAATAAGTTTGAAAATGTTGTACTATGTAGAACTATGTAGAACCAAATAACTGTTTTCCATCAGGAAGGGTTCCCTGTTTTTTGGAGGTTAAGGGATTATTATCAACATTGTTCAGGACAAGGAAATTGTAGAACCCTTATTTATCAAACAAAACCTTAAGCAGTGTGTGGTGTTGTGGTCAAGACCACCAAAACCAAGGCCGAGACTCCGAGGGGTTGAGATCGAGTCAAGGCCGAGACTCCGAGGGGTTGGAGATCGAGTCAAGGCCGAGACTCCGAGGGGTTGAAGATCGAGTCAAGGCCGAGACTCCGAGGGGTTGGAGATCGAGTCAAGGCCGAGACTCCGAGGGGTTGGAGATCGAGTCAAGGCCGAGACTCCGAGGGGTTGGAGATCGAGTCAAGGCCGAGACTCCGAGGGGTTGGAGATCGAGTCAAGGCCGAGACTCCGAGGGGTTGGAGATCGAGTCAAGGCCGAGACTCCGAGGGGTTGGAGATCGAGTCAAGGCCGAGACTCCGAGGGGTTGGAGATCGAGTCAAGGCCGAGACTCCGAGGGGTTGGAGATCGAGTCAAGGCCGAGACTCCGAGGGGTTGGAGATCGAGTCAAGGCCGAGACTCCGAGGGGTTGGAGATCGAGTCAAGGCCGAGACTCCGAGGGGTTGGAGATCGA
The DNA here is from genome assembly GCF_027579695.1 of Neoarius graeffei. Lineage (NCBI taxonomy): Eukaryota > Metazoa > Chordata > Actinopteri > Siluriformes > Ariidae > Neoarius > Neoarius graeffei. The sequence continues at coordinate 7,061,597 of NC_083571.1, forward strand.
GTCAAGGCCGAGACTCCGAGGGGTTGGAGATCGAGTCAAGGCCGAGACTCTGAGGGGTTGGAGATCGAGTCAAGGCCAAGACAGGGTGAGAGTGAGTCAAGACCAGGACCAGACCAGTGTGTGTGAAGGGGGTCGGGGCAGGGAGGGGTGACGGCTGTTAACAGTAATGACAATTTTGAATTAGCAATGAGTCACGTCATTGGTTGCATTTGAAGCAGGAAGTTTTACATCCAATCACAGCAACAATATTCACAAATAAATCAGACAATGCACAGGCAATTTAGTGAAATCCACACAGTTGTGGTCTTGAAATAAAATCCCGAGTCCTCCATGTCTGGGACCGAGACAAGACCGAGTAAAAATGCAGTCGATTTTGAGACGAGACCTTCAAAACATGGTCTTGAGACCAGTCTCGAGTACAACACCACTAGAACAATGTCTATGACGTATAGTTTCTTCTTAATATCTCGAGCCTGTTGGGTGTGTAACATTTTGCTACACTGTTTATGAACACAACTCTTTCTGATAAGGAAGTGCTCTGCTGTCGGGGTCGACATAGAAAATGTTCGAATGAAAACATGTTTGTCAGTGAAGAACCCCCTGACCCATGAAGAACCCTTCTGAGTATTTTCTCAGTGAATGTATTAACTGGGTAAGCGTGCGGTACAAACTCCACATTATTGATCATTATTTTATTCTGGATATCTCATCTCATCTCATTATCTCTAGCCGCTTTATCCTGTTCTACAGGGTCGCAGGCAAGCTGGAGCCTATCCCAGCTGACTACGGGCGAAAGGCGGGGTTCACCCTGGACAAGTCGCCAGGTCATCACAGGGCTGACACATAGACACAGACAACCATTCACACTCACATTCACACCTACGCTCAATTTAGAGTCACCAGTTAACCTAACCTGCATGTCTTTGGACTGTGGGGGAAACCGGAGCACCCGGAGGAAACCCACGCGGACACGGGGAGAACATGCAAACTCCACACAGAAAGGCCCTCGCCGGCCACGGGGCTCAAACCCGGACCTTCTTGCTGTGAGGCGACAGCGCTAACCACTACACCACCGTGCCGCCCATATTTGGACCATTGTAGGTTTAAAAAAAATAAGGAGCTGGGGGAGGGGTGTATTAATCACAAGCTTCCTGGCTGCAGTACATTCTGGGAAAATGTAGTTGAAAATTTTAACGTTTAACACTGCTTCATCTCCCCTTCCCCCAATTGGGATATTGAAAGGCGCTGTAGAATGTGTTTTTTGTTTTTCGCACCACTCTGTGTAAACTCTAGAGACCGTTTGATTTGTATCTGCAAGATTTGATGCATTGTGCTGCTGTCACGGGATTGGCTGATTCAAGAACTGCATAAAACAGCAGGTGGGTTTATGGGTGTACGTAATAAAGTGGCCGGTGAGTGGATACACATTATGTTCTCCTTAATATCTAGAACCTGTATGGTGTTAAAGATAAAATGGTTGTACTCGGAACCCTTTCTGTTGGGTTCTGCATAGAAAGAGTTCAAAGTAGAACCTTTTTTGGTATCTAAAGAAATTAAGTTCAGTTATCCAGCGAACCCTTAGAGAAGTGAGAATGTGTGTGGGACAAAATGTTCACATGAACTTGTAAAGAGGTTTAACTGTTCTTTAAGTGGTTCTTGGCCTTCTATATGGACTTGAACTTCAAACACTTTCAGTGCTTGCTTCCAAGGCTTTGCATATCATTAAATGCAACTATAAATGGATAAAAATAAAAAGTATACGTCATGCTGTTCTTTAATAAACAACACACTAGTTTTTGGCAAAAAAAAAAAAAAGGAATGAAAACACTTCAGGACATGCTGTTCTAGACAAATAATCAACATGGGGATGGAACAGTAACTTCATCACACCATTACATGGTTGATTATTTTTCCATAACAGCATGACACAAAGTTTGTTGTTTTTAAATTTATGTACACGCCATTATCCATATGTACACAATCCCTGCAGTGAAACTTCTGTTCCTGAGGGTTTACTTTTGATAAGAACCCCAAATAAGCCATGTTTGAGTGTTTGGTAAATCTCTGGCACACCGGAAAGCCGGCTACAAAACAGATTTTTTTTTTTTTTTAAAGTCAACCGCAGTATTTTTTGTTTTTATTTTTAAAACCTACAGATTGATATGAACCCAAGCAACTCTGACTTCTTTGCATTTTTCTCTTGGGATGTGGATAGATTTCCTGTCAGAAGCCTGGCGTAACAGTAAGAGAAAGTCAATATTTACATAACCTCTGTACTACACATCAGACAATATCCCACTATTATCCCACCTCGGATTTGTCTTATTTCGAGTAGCCCTCAGCTCACGATTTCTATGACGCAGGCTTGACCGCTTGTACGCTTATTACGTCAAGCAGCATTATAAATATCTCCTCTTGCAGAACTATTGTCTGGCATATCAGTGTATATTTAAAGCTCTCAGCGTGCAATCAGCACTTCTACGCTCTCATGATGTGAACACGTGCAACTCCAGCTTTTTTTTTTTTTAAATTGGAGACCGCCATTATACAAGTATCAAGTACAAAATTGTGTTCCACAGCTTCCCCCCCTTTTCTTTTCCCAAAGTGCATTAGAACAGAGAAATAGAAACAGAACCGACACAAAAATAAACATAATGAAATAAAATGGGGAGAGAAATAAAATTAGAAGGATGCTCAAGGTGCTAAAAAAAGGGATGCATCAGATCAATTTTAAGAGAAGAAAAAGCTTAAAAGCCTTTGTCACACGTACATTCAAGCACAGAGAAATTTAACCTATCTGAAGCAGTAAACACACACACACACACACACACACACCCAGAGCAGTGGGTAGCTATGCTACAGCGCCCGGGGAGCAGTTCGGGGTTAGGTGCCTCAAGGCTGCCCCATGTTAACCTAACCTTTGGACTGTGGGGGGAAACCGGATCACCTGGAGGAAGCCCACGCAAACATGGGGGACAGAACATGCAAACTCCACACAGAAAGGCCCTCGTCGGCCACTGGGCTTGAACCCAGAACCTTCTTGCATGCAGTGAGGTGATGGTGCGAACCACTGCACCACCCAGAGGTGGGGTCCAGAGAGGTACGGGTATTTTAGAGACAAAATTATTTAAAATATTTATTAAATGAACTTACACATGGGAATATTATTGTCCTCGGAGGGCCCTCTGTCAATGCTGGGCCCTTAGAATAGTCTTAACTTTCCTCCCCTAATGGTGCCCCTGTGGCTGGTATAAGAGGTACCCCAAAGATGGCCATCAACAGGCAGGGTTTCAAAGGAATATTGAGGCCTTCGCTAAACAGTTTTAAAAAAATGATATAATAAGACCAGAAATTGGCCAATTTTGGACAGGGGGGGAGAAAAAAAAAAAGATCTGAACAATGGTCTGCTGGTGACAAGCCACATCTATCACAGGTATCAAGCTTGTTTTTTACAATAATAATAAAATCATAATAATAAATCATAATCATCATCATCATCATATATAGCAGTAGAAACAATCCTGGCGAGGTCATCATTTTGCCCACGCCTGAGAAGAATAAAACATCATATTTCTCGGTGTGGACTTAGTCTCCAATCACCAACCCAGAACCACGGGTGGGGCAATACCACATGATAAAAATATCATAATTCTTGAATGCATTTCTACGATCCACGATATCACTCACAATTAAATCAGTAACACCGCAGTGTTGCATTTAAAAACAAAAAACAAGCAGTTTGTACAAATGAGTGTCTACAATTTTTCTTCATTTTTTGTAGATTTAAAAAAAAAGTATATAAATAAATGAAAATTCAACACTGTAAAGAAAACAAATACTGCAAATCTGTAAAAATGAACTTTTTACAATTGACAAGGTGAACCACAAAATCTTCAGATCACATCAGCTGATTCCAGTTTGTCTGCGATTTAAAAATAAAAAATATCAGAAATAAAAAGTATTGTCATATCCATGATAGCCTAGAAGTTTATCTTTGAGTGGTGAACATATTTTCAATACGAGACAATATGAAATTCATCTTTGCACCACCGTGTAATGTTCTTTATATTATATGGACATGTCCACAAAAAAAAAAAGGACACGTTAACAAAAGTATTTTAATTTTGAACTGGCTCACCATTTTGACAACGTGCGTCTATTCAGCAGGAAAACACTGGGAGTGACGTCATCGGAGTGAAATATCGGGGATTGTTATAAATCCAGGACACTTTATCGATGGAATAAAATCATGTGTTCTATTCCTTTCTAGTGGGTTTCATTCATTTGGTTTGATAGCATGCAATATTGTTAGCATATCGCTTATCCTACGTGCATTACGTCAGTCTACCCAATGAAGAATGAGCGTTGAATATGGTTTACGATATTGGATGGTTGTCAAGACAACACGACGTCACACATCAGAGCTGACCCGAATATTCAATGAGAGAGTTTTCTGCTGTGCATACACAAGCATTTCTTTGTCTGCCGCTAACACTACTGATGAACACAAGGCTGGCTGGAAGGTGTGTTGGCCTTCGAGAATGCGGATATGAAGAGTGTGTATGTATAATAATAATAACGGCTTTTTTTCCATGGTCTGTCAGATATATTCCATTCAGCTACTCATCGTCGACTCGTCCAGTATCATGCTAACTGAATGGAAAATATCTGATAGACCACTCAACACCAGCCAATATTATTTAAATACGTCACTCAGGTATGCGATGTATTTTGTATGAAAAATGCGAGTTTTTCAACACAAGATAAACATGTCTTCAAGCCAAACTGTGATTTATTATATAATATAGACACATTCACAAACAAAAAGTCCCCAAATTTATCAAAACAAAATGTATTATCGATTTCCTTGCGAGTGACGTGTAGAGATTTGTCACTGTTTTAGTTCTCCATTTCCCAGATGGAGTTCATGTGAAAACAAGCTCAACTGTGAGCTACTGTTCACTCACGTATCCGCCGCTCTCACTTATATCAGAAAGCGAGCAATCGAAGGAATAGGACACTTATGAATGTTGACTTCAACAAATAATTAACCCTGAAACAAGTAAAGAGCAGTGTCTCTCCACAGGGATTTCAAATAGCATCCTGGTAAACTGTCATTTTGAAATAGCATTTTGCTTCTTGAAATAGCGTCAAAATCCACCCTATATGTTTCGTAAATGCATTCAGTCAGTAAACAGGAAGTCGATGTGCGACAGACCTGAAAACGGTATACACGGTATAGAACCCCAAGCTGAAGTTTGGTACCAAATATCCAAGAGTTGTGATTTGTAGTTGCTGAGAAAAATGTTGCGAAAATTCTGTATATCCATGCTATGTGTTTCATAAATACATTGTCAGTAAACAGGAAGCCGATGTGCAACAGACCTGAAAATGGTAAACACGGTATAGAACCCCAAGCTGAAGCTCAGTACCAAATATCAAGCAATTGTGATTTGTAGTTGCTGAGAAAAGTGTTAGGAAAATTTTAGAAATCCACCCTGTATGTTTCGTAAATACATTCAGTCGGTAAACAGGAAGTCAATGTGTGACAGACCTGAAAACGGTATACACGGTATAGAAACCCAAGCTGAAGCTCGGTACCAAATATTAAACAGTTGTGATGTGGAGTTGTTGAGAAAAGTTTAGGAAATTTTTAGAAATCCACGCTGTGTTTCGTAAATACGTTCAGTCAGTAAACAGGAAGTCGATGTTCGACAGACTTGAAAATGGTATAGAACCCCAAGCTGAAGCTCCATACCAAATATCAAGCAGTTGTGATTTGGAGACCGACTAGTGGCCTAGTGGTAGCGTGTCCGCCTCTCGATCGGGAGATCGTGAGTTCTATTCACGGTCGGGTCATACTAAAGACCATCATAAAAATGGTACCTACCGCCATCTGGCAAGGCACGCTGCAATACAGATGTGCATGGGGAGTTAAACTCTCGTGGTTACCAGAAGACTAGCCCCCCACTGTAACCCTAGCTATGTAATAGGCGAGAGGCCGAGGGCTATGGAAACGGAGATCGGCGCCGCCCGATGCACCATATACAGGTTGGGCCTGGTTAGTACTTGAGTGGGAGACTGCCTTGGAATATCAGGTACTGTAAGGCGTGGGAAGGACTTTGACTTTTTTTGTGATTTGGAGTTGTTGAGAAAAGTGTTAGGAAAATTTTAGAAATTCACACCGTGTTTCGTAAATACATTCAGTCGGTAAAACAGGAAGTCGATGTGTGACAGACCTGAAAACGGTATACACGGTATAGTACCCCAAGCTGAAGCTCCATACCAAATATCAAGCAGTTGTGATTTGGAGTTGTTGAGAAAAGTGTAAGGAAATTCTTAGAAATCCACGTTGTGTTTCGTAAATACGTTCGGTCGGTAAACAGGAAGTCGATGTTTGACAGACCTGAAAACGGTATACACGGTATAGAACCCCAAGCTGAAGCTCCATACCAAATATCAAGCAGTTGTGATTTGGAGTTGTTGAAAAAAGTGTTTGGAAACTTTTAGAAATCCACACCATGTTTCGTAAATACAGTCAGTCGGTAAACAGGAAGTCGATGTTCGACAGACTTGAAAATGGTATACAGTGGTGGTTGAAAGTTTGTGAACCCTTTAGAATTTTCTTCTATTTCATATTTCTGCATAAATATGACCTAAAACATCATCAGATTTTCACACAAGTCCTAAAAGTAGACAAAGAGAACCCAGTTAAACAAATGAGACAAAAATATTATATTTGGTCATTTATTTATTGAGGAAAATGATCCAATATTACATATCTGTGAGTGGCAAAAGTACGTGAACCTTTGCTTTCAGTATCTGGTGTGACCCCCTTGTGCAGCAATAACTGCAACTAAACGTTTGCGGTAACTGTTGATCAGTCCTGCACACCGGCTTGGAGGAATTTTAGCCCGTTCCTCCGTACAGAACAGCTTCAACTCTGGGATGTTGGTGGGTTTCCTCACATGAACTGCTCGCTTCAGGTCCTTCCACAACATTTCCATTGGATTAAGGTCAGGACTTTGACTTGGCCATTCCAAAACATTAACTTTATTCTTCTTTAACTATTCTTTGGTAGAACAACTTGTATGCTTAGGGTCGTTGTCTTGCTGCATGACCCACCTTCTCTTGAGATTCAGTTCATGGACAGATGTCCTGACATTTTCCTTTAGAATTTGATGGTATAATTCAGAATTCATTGTTCCATCAATGATGGCAAGCCGTCCTGGCCCAAATGCAGCAAAACAGGCCCAAACCATGATACTACCACCACCATGTTTCACAGATGGGATAAGGTCCTTATGCTGGAATGCAGTGTTTTCCTTTCTCCAAACATAATGCTTCTCATTTAAACCAAAAAGTTCTCTTTTGGTCTCATCCGTCCACAAAACATTTTTCTAATAGCCTTCTGGCTTGGCCACGTGATCTTTAGCAGACTGCAGACAAGCAGCAATGTTCTTTTTGGAGAGCAGTGGCTTTCTCCTTGCAACCCTGCCATGCACACCATTGTTGTTCAGTGTTCTCCTGATGGTGGACTCATGAACATTAACATTAGCCAATATGAGCGAGGCCTTCAGTTGCTTAGAAGTTACCCTGGGGTCCTTTGTGACCTCGCTGACTATTACACGCCTTGCTCTTGGCGTGATCTTTGTTGGTCGACCACTCCTGGGGAGAATGACAATGGTCTTGAATTTCCTCCATTTGTACACAATCTGTCTGACTGTGGATTGGTGGAGTCCAAACTCTTTAGAGATGGTTTTGTAACCTTTTCCAGCCTGATGAGCATCAACAACGCTTTTTCTGAGGTCCTCAGAAATCTTCTTTGTTAGTGCCATGATACACTTCCACAAACATGTGTTGTGAAGATCAGACTTTGATAGATCCCTGTTCTTTAAAGTGCACCTGACAGCAAAAAACATGTTAATTTCTTAATTTCCACCATATTGAGTTGAATAAAATGACATGTTTACTTCACACATCGCGCGACAGAATAGTAACAAACATCGTTTTGAATGGCCCGCCACGCAGATAAATCGATATCATGGCGAGCCAACCCACGGCCGAGGAAGAAGGCGGATATGACGTCGCATGCAGAACCGCTGACAGACGTTTTCTCAACTTCTCGTTGTTCACCAGTGCTTTGCAAGTGAATATTTTTGCGTCTGAGTCATTTATTTTGGTGAATATGCCTGCTCGTTGTGTGGCTGGATTTTACTCCAACACCAGGGAAGCCGGGTATAGTCTATATACCTTTCCCAAGGATCCCATCAGACGCGAAGATTGGGCAAAACAAGTGCGCCGGACACGGGAACTGTTTGTCTAAGTATCAATATTTATAACAACAAAATGATATTTTCATTTGAAAGCAGACCGTATCTTGGGAGGAAATGATGTCAGGATAGCTTTGTGTATAAAATCAGTCTATCATCTAAAATTTCCAATCACCGATGATATTAGCGTAAAGTAGGAATTTCATGAACATGACCAGATTGAATGAAGTATGAGGTTTTATTTACATGTAGTATACAGAGCCTTTGGTCACGAAAATATAATGAAAGATACTCCCAAATTATTATATGCAGTAATCCTGTTATATCATCACAAATTACAGATTGAATGAAGTCTGAGGTATTATTCACATGTACATAATATTATAGTATACAGAGTTCAGTAAAGTTGGAAAGATATTGGCAGATTCAAACTTCCAGGATCAATAACTCTTAAGTGAAACATTGTTAAAACACAAAACACGCATATTTTCAACCGTAGTAAGACAGACAACGAGCTACAACCTAACTTTCATCAAAACGAGCCATCCTCAGAGCCACACCAACAACATTAGTGTTTACGTGCAGCCGGCTGTGAGAGCAGCGTGCAACACCGAAAAGAGACATTACAAAAAATATTCAATAACTTCACTATGATACAGTGTAGTGTCACCAAACTCACTACACACTTCATTGGTCTCCTACAGATTACACTACAACACTTGTATCATAGTGAAGTTATTGATTAATATTCCTATTAAAAATTCCCAGAAATTACAACCCCGATTCCAAAAAAGTTGGCACAAAGTACAAATTGTAAATAAAAACGGAATGCAATGATGTGGAAGTTTCAAAATTCCATATTTTATTCAGAATAGAACATAGATGACATATCAAATGTTTAAACTGAGAAAATGCATCATTTAAAGAGAAAAATTAGGTGACTTTAAATTTCATGACAACACCACATCTCAAAAAAGTTGGGACAAGGCCATGTTTCCCACTGTGAGACATCCCCTTTTCTCTTTACAACAGTCTGTAAACGTCTGGGGACTGAGGAGACAAGTTGCTCAAGTTTAGGGATAGGAATGTTAACCCATTCTTGTCTAATGTAGGATTCTAGTTGCTCAACCGTCTTAGGGCTTTGTTGTCGTATCTTCCGTTTTATGATGCGCCAAATGTTTTCTATGGGTGAAAGATCTGGACTGCAGGCTGGCCAGTTCAGTACCCGGACCCTTCTTCTACGCAGCCATGATGCTGTAATTGATGCAGTATGTGGTTTGGCATCGTCATGTTGGAACATGCAAGGTCTTCCCTGAAAGAGACGTCGTCTGGATGGGAGCATATGTTGCTCTAGAACCTGGATATACCTTTCAGCATTGATGGTGTCTTTCCAGAGGTGTAAGCTGCCCATGCCACACGCACTAATGCAACCCCATACCATCAGAGATGCAGGCTTCTGAACTGAGCGCTGATAACAACTTGGGTCGTCCTTCTCCTCTTTAGTCCGAATGACACGGCGTCCCTGATTTCCATAAAGAACTTCAAATTTTGATTCGTCTGACCACAGAACAGTTTTCCACTTTGCCACAGTCCATTTTAAATGAGCCTTGGCCCAGAGAAGATGTCTGCGCTTCTGGATCGTGTTTAGATACGGCTTCTTCTTTGAACTATAGAGTTTTAGCTGGCAACGGCGGATGGCACGGTGAATTGTGTTCACAGATAATGTTCTCTGGAAATATTCCTGAGCCCATTTTGTGATTTCCAATACAGAAGCATGCCTGTATGTGATGCAGTGCCGTCTAAGGGCCCGAAGATCACGGGCACCCAGTATGGTTTTCTGGCCTTGACCCTTACGCACAGAGATTCTTCCAGATTCTCTGAATCTTTTGATGATATTATGCACTGTAGATGATGATATGTTCAAACTCCTTTCTGATATTGCTCCACTATTTGTCGGCACAGAATTAGGGGGATTGGTGATCCTCTTCCCATCTTTACTTCTGAGAGCCGCTGCCACTCCAAGATGCTCTTTTTATACCCAGTCATGTTAATGACCTATTGCCAATTGACCTAATGAGTTGCAATTTGGTCCTCCAGCTGTTCCTTTTTTGTACCTTTAACTTTTCCGGCCTCTTATTGCCCCTGTCCCAACTTTTTTGAGATGTGTTGCTGTCATGAAATTTCAAATGAGCCAATATTTGGCATGAAATTTCAAAATGTCTCACTTTTGACATTTGATATGTTGTCTATGTTCTATTGTGAATACAATATCAGTTTTTGAGATTTGTAAATTATTGCATTCCATTTTTGTTTACAATTTGTACTTTGTCCCAACTTTTTTGGAATCAGGGTTGTATGAAAAATGCCTTTCTTTCAAACCAAGTGTTGTAGTGTTAGGGTTAGGGTTAGGAGAGTAGGAGACCAATGAAGTGTGTAGTGAGTTTGGTGACACTACACTGTATCATAGTGAAGTTATTGATTAATATTCCCATTAAAAATTCCCAGAAATTATGACAAATGCATTATTTGTCCAAATATGTGTTGTAGTGTAATCTGTAGGAGACCAATGAAGTGTGTAGTGAGTTTGGTGACACTATACTGTATCATAGTGAAGTTATTGATTAATAGTCCCATTAAAAATTCCCAGAAATTATGAAAAATAACTTTCTTTCAAACCAAGTGTTGTAGTGTAATCTGTCGGAGACCAATGAAGTGTGTAGTGAGTTTGGTGACACTACACTGCATCATAGTGAAGTTATTGAATATTTTTTGTAATGTCTCTTTTCGGTGTTGCACGCTGCTCTCACAGCTGGCTGCACGTAAACACTAATGTTGTTGGTGTGGCTCCGAGGATGGCTCGTTTTGATGAAAGTTAGGTTGTAGCTCATTGTCCATCTTACTACGGTTGAAAATTACGCGCGTTTTGTGTTTTAACAACGTTTCACTTAAGAGTTATTGATCCCGGAAGTTAGAATCTGCCAATATCTTTCCAACTTTACTAAACTGTATACAGAGCCTTTGGTCACGAAAATATAATGAAATATACTCCAAAATATTTATTATATATAGTAATCCTGTTATGTTGTCACAAATTACAGATTGAATGAAGTCTGAGGTATTATTCACATGTATTCTGTGTCCGAGTCGGAAATCTCGCCTTCTGCAGGCAAATTGTCCAGGTACGGCTCAAAACGATAAGGCAAAATGCCACCCACTGCTTCGTCTTCATGTAATCCGACATGTCCAGTGTCAACCTCAAAAAGGGCCTCAGTTTCTGAAGACTGGTCAGAAAATCGCTCTGTTTCGTCGGCCATAGCTGCCTTGAAGGCCGAGCAGTCGTTCTGCATGTGACGTCACGGCAAATATGGCGGCCACTGACAGCGGCTTGGTGCTTTGGCCAGATTGATGCAACTGCGCACAAAGAGTTTCGTTCTGTTGGTGGTTAGTTCTATCATGAAAGTGATCAATGGTGTTTGTAGTTTTATTACAGAAACCTATTTTAGAGCATAATTTTGCTGTCAGGAGCCCTTTAAATAAAACAGGGTGCCCACTCACACCTGATTGTCATCCCATTGATTGAAAACACCTGACTCTAATTTCACCTTCAAATTAGTAACTGCTAATCCTAGAGGTTCACATACTTTTGCCACTCACAGATATGTAATATTGGATCATTTTCCTCAATAAATAAATGAACAAGTATAATATTTTTGTCTCATTTGTTTAACTGGGTTCTCTTTATCTACTTTTAGAACTTGTGTGAAAATCTGATGATGTTTTACGTCATATTTATGCAGAAATATAGAAAATTCTAAAGGGTTCACAAACTTTCAAGCACCACTCATACATGTCAACCTTTGGTCAATCAAACCTGTATAACCAACCTCCAAAATCCGTATTTCCCTTATAAAATCCGTATAAGATGCAAATTAAAATAATTTACCTAAAATTTGAATGATAATTAACAATGATATATCCCAGTTACTTTTTATTCAATATTAATAACAATAAACCTTCAGAATGAATACAAAGCTCCAGTGTTTGACAAAAGCACAAAGTGTTGTCAGCGTAGTTACGAAGAAAATACTTCGTCGTTTGGAGACAGGTTTCACCGAGCGGCTATTATGCACGAGACTTCATATTAGCCACAAAGTCAGAAAAATCTGCTCGTAAAATTACGTTATAATGACCAAATACAATGAAAAGTATTTTTCCAGTCTCACCGGTGAAAGGTAATCCCATGTGATCTCGTTTGGACGGTAAACCTGTTGGTACAGTTAAACACAGCACATGAATGAGGCATCTTTATTCTCAGCTACTGTAGCTATACCAGAGACGGCTGAAGAATCTCCACTTTGCCACATCCAATATGGCGGCAAGGATGACGTATGATTCTACGCAGAAGGCGGCGTCTATGTTTATATGTCTATGACTTCACGGTTGGCGGGATTCTCGCAGTGCGGTGTGCGCATGATCAAAAGTGGAACGAAGTCTCGCTACCACAAGATAACGCGCAATTTCATAAGACTCTTTACTAGCTGTCTTTGGTGTACAGTACGTTTGTAAATGTTATGCGTTCTTTTATCATCGTGGGAATTGATTATAGCTCTAAATAAATATTGAAGTTTTTTTAAAGAATCCGTATAACTTTATTTATACGCCCGTATACTACGTTTATTGAATCAAATCCGTATAAAATACGGACATTCCGTATAGGTTGACATGTATGACCACTGTACATGGTATAGAACCCCAAGCTGAAATTTGGTACCTAGTGACTATGATTTGTGGTTGCTGAGAAAAATAGTGTTTCGGACAGACAGAAATATGGAGATATGGAGGGACAGAGGTAAACCAGTATACCCCCCTTCCTTTGGAGTGGGGGTATAAATATGAGTGGTGTATTTCCCAGTAAAACCCTTGTGTCCATGTAGTACGTCACGAGATATATCTTATATATAAAGCCCTACCCAGAAGCAGTTGTGATGATTTGTTGTAGCTAGTCACAGGTTTGTTCACAGCAGAATGCAAAACCAACGGAGAAAAAAAAAAAAAAAGCGATTTTCGCAAAAATTGTTGATTCCATGACGCTCTGTCGAAACTCTCTTCTTTCTAGATGAGCTGCATTCAGCTACATCATTTACATCAGAGATTCTCAAACTGTGGTACGCGTACCACTAGTGGTACGCAGGCTCCATTCTAGTGGTACGCCAAAGAATCACTTAATTAAATATAAATTAAAAAAAGGGAAATACTATCCATAATATCCGAATGGATGAAAATATCTTATCAACCGATGACAAGAAAATGAAAGGAAATACAAATTAAGTTAATAATTTAAAAAAGTTTGCAAGTGCTTCTGGGTAGCCATACATAGCGTATGTACGCATTCCCGCCGGTTCCGCTGACAGACGGTTATCTGCCATTGGTAGACTAGGCTGTGATGGGAAAAGGTGGAGGTGGCTTTGCTAATTATGACGAGTAGGACAAAATTACTGTCGTGGCTTAAATCCGCGAATGGGAGCGTGGATCAGGAGAGAGGGAGAACTGAAGAGGACGTGTGTGAGCCGAGCGCAGATGCTAACAACAGTGGCAAAACCAGCCCCAGAACTGCTAGCAAACAGCAGAAACCAGTAAGGAGGAAGTATGATGAAAAATACATAAAACTGGGATTCATTTGGAGCGGGACAGAGGAGCTGCTCAGGCCGCAGTGTGTTGTACGCGGGGACGTTCTGAGCAATGAGTCCATGAAACCATCGCATCTCAAACGGCATCTTACAACCAAACACACAGCACTAAAGGACAAACCAATGGATTTTTTTTACGAAAATGTGATGAACTGAAGCAGTCCAAGTCCACCATTCTGTCCTATGGTACACCTGTAGCCAAAGCACAGGAAGCTTCATATCGTGCCAGCCTCCTGATCGCCAGAGCCGGGAACTGCTGTGTTTACCATTAGCCAGAGAGATGACACGTATCAGGGCGGCACAGTGGTGTAGTGGTTAGCGCTGTCGCCTCACAGCAAGAAGGTCCGGGTTCGAGCCCCGTGGCCGGCGAGGACCTTCCTGTGTGGAGTTTGCATGTTGTCCCCGTGTCCGCGTGGGTTTCCTCCGGGTGCTCCGGTTTCCCCCACAGTCCAAAGACATGCAGGTTAGGTTAACTGGTGACTCTAAATTGACCGTAGGTGTGAATGTGAGTGTGAATGGTTGTCTGTGTCTATGTGTCAGCCCTGTGATGACCTGGCGACTTGTCCAGGGTGTACCCCGCCTTTCGCCCGTAGTCAGCTGGGATAGGATCCAGTTTGCCTGCAACCCTGTCAAAGGATAAAGCGGCTAGAGATAATGAGATGAGATGACACGCATCATGTGTGGAGAGAAAGCTGCCAGAGAGTTAAACTTTTATGTGCAATTAATTTTATTTGATTCATTATTTAAGGACAGTGTTTTATTTTCCCATATTTAAACACAGTGTTACTGTTCAAAGTACTGTGCGTAATGTTACAGTGGCCAACAATATTAAATATACTTGTTAAATAAAACCTCCGCCTTGTTTTTAATGAATACTTAGACCTACTACGCTACTGTATTTTAATGTTGGTCATTATGGTGGTACTTGGAGAGCCAAGTATTTTCTGAGGTGGTACTTGGTGAAAAAAAGTTTGAGAACCACTGATTTACATAAATGTGTGTGATTGGCCGCAGTAGATCATCTACTACAGAGGCTGGGATGGTTCGTGTTTATAGTGATTGTTCCACAGTTTTTGGCTCCGATTCAGTATTTTTTGAGAGTTTGGTTGAATCCACTGAAATGCTTTGAGCCTGCATTCAAACCTCTCGGGTCCAATTGACGATCCCTCAAAGCCGACGACTTTTATTTCAGAGCTACTGTACAGAGGTTCTATGCATGGGATGAATCAATCATTAACTCTTACATCAACGCAGCTGTAAATTATACGGTACATAAAATTTAATTTCTTACACATTGCACATATATAACTGAGATACAGCGTTGGGGAGGTGTGCTTGAAAAAAATTTTTTTTCACGCAACACGAAGAAAATCGCCGCAAGAAGCCTGGAGTACAGTATATGATTTCATCTATCAGTAGAAATTTACAGAATACCTGGAAATGACAACTTGTGAATTCAACACACAAAATGACCCCAAATGGACATTATTCGTTTTCTGTGACCCCAAGACCTGTCCACCCTAAATTTTATCCACTCGAGATTTATAACATTCAATCTGTGACATTTAATAACATACGTACTGTGTGTCACATAAAGGACTAAAACCCGAAGGACTCCTGACTTGCGCCGACTTGCCAGTCTGTCGTGTCATTCGAGGAAGCTAATCCACAGCAGGATTGAAGCCTGGTTTCTACTTGCCGCATGATTTTACGTACATCTGCAGAAAAAGCGTCCCTGCATAACATTTTTCACACACTCGCTGTGGATCTTATGCGAATCTTGAATTAAAAATGGCAGTCACGAGACGTGACGCCAGACACGAAACATTCCTGTCCACCAGGTTTCTGTATCGAAGTGTAAAATTTCACCCATCATGTTAAACACATGACTGTTTCACTTTCAGTTGTTCTGCAGTTGTCGTGATTGTCGTCATGAGCTACATATCAATTCCAAAACTCGAACCTTACATTATTTACAGACAGAAAATCCAGATCGCTGGGACGCAAAACCTCTTTTGGCAGGTTTTAAGGAGACATGAGGTGATTAAATTTCAGAATCGTGAAAAGACTACAATAACACGTACACTATTGATTTAAACAATTGTCTGAATGCGACACCCAGTAACATTTCAAAGCACGAGTGTACAAAATCCATCTCCAATATGTGACCCCTCACTGAATCCAGGGACACATGTCGGCCGAAACGAATCCGAGATAATCGCAAAAGAAGCATTTTTTTTTCGAAATTTGTGATTTTTGTTTTTTTCCATCATGTGCAAGTTGAGATCTTGAAGAATGCAATCAGTATTTCAGATAATAGATTGTTTTGTTGGAAAAGCATACATTTTTTGTTGCAAATTGTCTCATTTTTGTCAGGACTGTAGCCTGCTGAGGGGTGTGGCTAAATTACCATATGGGCCATTCACATCATGATTTAAGTCTTTTTTTTTTTTTTCCGCGAATCAGCTGTATGATACGGGCTGAGCGCATGGCTACTTAACTGCATACAGGCGTGTGATTTCACTATGGAATGAGTTACTAAACAGAGCGCAGAGGAGCTGAAACACGGTATTTACATTGGAGATAACCATTTCTAGCAAAAAAAACCGCAACCTCGTTTTCCAGATTGAATGGAATACTTGAATGATCGGATGATACACGGACCGTTCTAGGATTACATTCCATCGGAGGCATTGGTGTGTGCAAGGCGCCGTTTCTCTTTCTGATGGGGTGAGTTTATTAATCTAAGGCTGTGTGGTTATTTTTGCATGTAACGGAGAGTGTTGTGGTTTGGTTAAGCCTAGGTCACAACCGGACGTACGATTTTTTGGCCGTGTGATTTTTGGCGTTTCCCAAATCGCTGTTTTTTTTTTTTTTTTGTTCACGGAGAAAGACGCGTTGGCCGTAAGTTTGTCTTGCAACCGGAAAAAAACGCAAGCGCCCGTAGAGTTTGTTTGACATGACAAAGAACCTCTGCGGCCGGTCTGCGGCTCGAAAATCAGCACATCACACGCATGTTCTCGTGCTTTTCATGCGCGCTCTCCGTGTGTTTCTTGCGTTTTTTGCGTGTAGACCGGCTGTAGGAGCACGGTACGGCCGGTTGTGACCGAGGCTTTACATGAAACTAGCGTTGTGTTAGTTGTGTCATCATCGTGCTCTCTTTCTTTCTTACGGTGTGAGTAATTTTTCAACCACAAAACGTTAAAGTATACTTTAGGACTTATTTTTGTACTTCATAATGGTGTTGGGCATACTTTGCATGGAAGGAAAATTGACGTGGTGATCTTTGTTTACATGAAAGTAGCATCGTGCTAGCTAGTACGGGGTAGGGCTTTCTTTAATATCATGCAAATGAGCACCATTATGTGCCCGCCCTGCACCCAGAGTAGCTGAGATGGAAAACTTTGAGGGCGATTTTCTCCCTTTCCTGTTTTAAGAAGTATACACTTTCAAAAGGCCACACATTCTTCAAATATTGTCAGATCTCCACATGGAAGGCATCATTGGAAAGCTTAGAAACTGTACTTTCTGAATCTGTCAATAACTCAAAATGCCCCCGGGCCGACATGTGTCCCTGGATTCTGTGATCTGACACATATTTCTCATGTTAATTTGTGAAAAATTAAACAAGCAAAATGGAAGACCGTGAGCTTCTTTAACAACTTCATTTGTAAATCAAGGGACCCCACGTGGGGTCATAAAGCGCTCTAGCTTGGGAACCTCAGGCATAGACGAACCAAATATTTAATGAAATATCTATTCCACAAACTCGAGTTGTGCATGAGCTGATAAGCCATGTACGACCAGATTGAGTGGAATAAGAGTTTTATTCTATCCACATCCACTGGATTTTGAGAAACAGAGCATTTTTTATTTTTAGCAAATTCGATAAATAAAAACTTTCTACAAAACGTCCAACAAAATAATTTCCTCTTAGAATGTAAACAAATCAGCAATTTCATCAGCAATGTAAACAGGAGCAATTTGCGGAAAAAAAGCTATAATAATTCTTGAAAATTAAAAAAGAGAGCTACATTCTTACCATCAAATGCTTTTATTCCATATTTTGTTGCTTTTTTTGTATTTTTAGGGGTTTTGTTTTCGAGTAGAGTTTTTATTTTGTCCTCAGTTGCTTCAGCAACATGCTCCGCCATTTTCTTCTTCAGGGTTCTTTTGGTGCTTGGCAAACCAACTTAAAGGTGCATTACTGCAGGCTTGTAGTACTCAAGTCTGACTCGTGCCCTAATTTTAAGAACTCGTGACTCGGACTCGTAAATCGGAGACGAGGACTTGGATTTTTTCTTTATTTTGTGTAACATGCTATTATAATTTGGCAGATGATGTTTATAGCGGGCGGCACGGTGGTGTAGTGGATAGTGCTGTCGCCTCACAGCAAGAAGGTCCGGGTTCGAGCCCCGTGGCCGGCGAGGGCCTTTCTGTGTGGAGTTTGCATGTTCTCCCCGTGTCCGCGTGGGTTTCGTCCGGGTGCTCCGGTTTCCCCCACAGTCCAAAGACATGCAGGTTAGGTTAACTGGTGACTCTAAATTGACCGTAGGTGTGAATGTGAGTGTGAATGGTTGTCTGTGTCTATGTGTCAGCCCTGTGATGACCTGGCGACTTGTCCAGGGTGTACCCCGCCTTTCGCCCGTAGTCAGCTGGGATAGGCTCCAGCTTGCCTGCGACCCTGTAGAAGGATAAGGTGGCTAGAGATGATGAGTTGGGGGAATGAGATGAGATGTTTATAGCTACATTAATTTTTGTACTAATTTCGTGCAAGAGTGTCACACCTGCATGCCTTGGCGCGTGCATCAGACAGACTCTTGGGTGCGCTCCAGACAGCAAGGCGCGCCAAGCGGACTCTCGCTTACACTGTAAACAACTTGCGCCTGCAGAGGATTAAAGGTGCATCAGCGCGCCTATGTAAAAACTGTGAAAACACACTCACTTTGCGAAGTATTGAGTTGCATTGCTGATACAGTACCTAGCCTTATTTCCTTGTTCGGTTTCCTGATCCCTGATTTCCTGTTTCTCGTCTTTGATTCTGCCGAGTCTTCGATAGCCTGTTTGTGTCTCGCTCGATCTATCGTCCGTTTCACCGTTTTACGATTTTGCCTGCCGTTCTGGATTGTTTGTCTTCACTTGTATTAATAAACACACCTTCTGCACTTCCATCCGTCTTCCAACCATCTTTGACAGAATACTTCACACTCCCTGATAAAGAGAAGCACATTCACCTGTTCAGGAACAAACTGATGTTAATGGCGCTGAAACAGACACCGTCACATGGTGCCGTCGGAGTCTTGGACTCAGATCAATAGTGGACTCGACTCAAAATTTTCTTTAATGACTTGGACTTGAACACTGGGGACTCGAGACTGAACTCGAGGTTTCGTGACTCGACTACAATACTGCATTACTGCCACCGACTGGGCTGGAGTGTGGAACATGAGATATTGATGGAAAAAAAAAACTAGATTATTTTAGCCATTTCTGTTTCTTTAAAACATTTGATAATTTGGGGGGGGTTGTTTTCGAGTAGAGTTTTTATTTCATCCTCGGTTGGTTCAGCAACACACTCTGCCATTTTGTTTTTCTCTACTCATGGTACATGAGCTGATAGCCTAGTAGAGTAGCCAATCAGAGAGTGCGATTGCTCATATCCAGTGATTGTGGATAGAATAATCATGTGTAGGTCTTCATATTCATTAGCCAGACTTCAGTACAGTAGCAACACAGAATTTTACACAGAAAAGCTGAAGTATCATCTGCCATTTCAGAGCTGTGAAGAAATTTATCTTTCAACATGGTCAGAGTCACACACAACCAAGTCTCCTTTGGAAGGACGGACGAGGACACACACACACACACACAAGGAATCATGAACACATTGTAAAATGCACACTGCTAACAGCCTGGAAAAGAAAGTCATGAAAGACATCCTGAGGCTTTTGAGGTTGCTGAACTGGAAGCCGTCTTGTAGAGTGTGAAATGTGTTCACGCAGCAGGATATTACAGTATAATCCTGAAGCATACGGGCCCTCAAGCTCCAGCTTGATCGACTCTTTTGTCGTACGTGCGTATAAATAAATACATGGAGAACAGCAAAAATCATTTCCATGCTAACCTACCACGAAGCTACCAATCAATCTCTACACTCCATCAATTGTAGAATCGTGGAAGAGTTTAACGTTTCAACACATCTTTTCAGTCAGGCACCTGGCTGGACAATCAGACATCACAAAAGCAAACTGTTAAAGACCACAAGAACAACGTCTGGTCTTTCTCCGATTCATCTTTCTACCGTAGCCTCAGATTCCTGTTCAATATTCAACACAAATCCATGATGTATTTGGTGAAGAGAAGAAACGAATAAAGCCCTTAACCTTCAACTGCTCAGCTTGGTGCTTGGACTGAAACCGTTAACCCTGGGCTTTGTTATGGATTGAATTAAAAAAAAAGTCCTCAAATCAAGCTTCATCAAATGATTCGTTACCTGTTCATTCCATCTGGAGAGACATCTCCAGACTGATCAGCTGGGAAACGTTTTCAAAACCAGGCTAAAAATAGCCAACACCACCGCCCCCCCCGTGAGCTGAATATGAAATAAAAAAAGAAACACAGAAATCACCTTTACTGTTATTTAGCCACTATGATGTGCTGGCATTTAGCAGACGTCGATAATGCTAAGTTTGTGCTAATTATCAACAGCTAAGAGAGGATGGTTATGTTTCGGCTGTGACCTCTCTGTGATGAGGGTTAATTACATTTCAGCCTCATTTCCTGACCGTTTCAAACGAAGGCCTCCTGGGTTCCGACATCAACACACTGCCACTTAAGAGCAAGCAAAAAGGCGTCTCTGTGGATTAACGTGCCCGGGGCCGGGACGACAGAAAGCCAATTACAGCCGACCTGAAGCATCATTAAGAAAATCATAAAGCAGACACTGAAGAGAGGAACCGAGTTACACAGCAAACAGTCTTCAGGTTTGTTCGTTCACTTTTTTTCCTTGCTAGAACATTTTTAGTGGAACAAAATCAAGACCCCACAATAGTTTGCAACAGTAGTTCATTTCCTTTCATTAAACATCACATCACGTCATTTAACAAGTTTTATCTGACATTAATAAACTTCAGGGGCGATTTCTCAGAGACAACAAGGGAAGCCGAGCTTCCCCGAAAATTCTCTCCCCAAACTGCGGCATCTATGACGTTGAATTCTCATTAAAACAATAACTTGCATAACATAGTATATGCCCAAGATTGTATTTATGTTCATAACTATCCTGTAACTTATTTGAGTGATGTCTGACGAACTTGCAGTTCGCTACGAGAATCACCTTTGCTGCCAGGCTGTAACCAGTGTTGCCAGATACTGCTGACGTTTTCCAGCCAAAATATGTTCAAAACCCGCCAAAATCCACTTAAAACCTCCCAATCTGGCAACACGCTGTAACCCTTCTTATTTCAATGGGCTCTATGGCTGGCAGCCGGGTTTCCGTTGCAGTCTATGAGAGGGCTCTGAACAGCTAATTTCGGCTAGTTGTTATTGGTTAAAATCGACAAAATCGTCACTTCCAGGGAAGCCGGGCTTCTCTGGGACTAAACGAGACAGTGGGAGGGACAAGAAGCCGGGCTGATGAAGGATTATTGGAGGTAGTGTTTGAAAGACATGAGGAGGGCGGGCTCTGTCGGCGAGGAACACGGAAGTATGATCAGTCAGTCCCTAGCGGATGTTGAGAGTGTAGTCGTGTGCCAAAGTGCTGTCCGAATTTCTTTTCATATAAACGTTTCTTCTCATTGATGTCTCTGTACATTACTCTGTAAATAAATGTAAATATTACTCGTTGTGCTCCGTTAACTTTCATCCATTCTATCAGTTTGATCATTCGCGAATTCACTCGTTTATTTCATTTGTAGTTCAATCTGGTTGTAGGCTAGCTTGAGCCTTATTGGGATCTGCAGTGCTAGCTGCTAACAGAAATTGGTGAAGTATCTGGAAAGCACAACCAGCTGGTATGACAGGGTCACAGACCATTTTCTGGAAAAGGAGCGAAGGGCAGAATTTGTGTATAAATAGTGTGCATCATATAATGTTCATGAATCTGAAGTGTGTATATTGTTCAGTAATGTTAAGAGAATGGTGGGCTCTGTGTTATAGGTTATACCTGGGTATAATATTCAAAGTTCTGTGTGTTGCATAGCCTACCTGGTTATGAATTTCCAGACTGTGTTGCAGATGTTGTTCAAGGATGTGTTGCACAGCTGGGTGTTGTGTTAAAGACTCTGTGTTGCACATCAGGGTATGATGTTCAAGGCTCTTCGTTGAATAGCCAGTGATTTTTGGATGTTTGATATTTTTGATTAAGGATATGAGGCACTAGCCTGGCAAGCCAGACTATAACATGAAATGTACAAGCAAAAATACTTTCTGCCACTAGGTGGGGTTGTCTAGTTCACTATGCTAATGGGGCACACCTTTCTATGCTTTGATATCCGGCCTACAGGTTTTACGATGAATGCATAAAATGGGCTTCCCCTGTTTTAAAAACCAGCAGCCGCCACTGATAAACTTCCACCCAACGTTTCCTCTGAATCTGATTAACTCTCAAGTACGGTCTCCGCATGTTTAATTAATGCAGTTCATTAAAAAAATTAAATATTTAATCCATAATTTTTTTTAATCCAGACTTTTAATTGGTTTTATGCATAAAAATTCTAATTTACACTTAAAAAAAAAAGCATGTTAATAGGCAAATAATGATTAACTAAATTCACAAAAGTCGATTTGATTCACAACACCGGGCTCATGTTTCTATTTTTCCATGATTTTTTTTTCACTAAATATTTTCTTATTCATCAACTGAAATATTCCTTTTGTTAAGTAAATAATTATTTACCCATATTTGTAAATGTTGGAGGAGTAAAATATAGCATTTTACCCTGTGAGCTAAAATATTTCTTTTATTAAAAATGAAAACGTGAATAACAAATACAGTGTCTTGCAAAAGTATTCTCCCCCTTGGTGTTTGTCCTGTTTTGTTGCATTACAAGCTGGAATTAAAATGGATTTTTGTAGGGTTAGCACCATTTGATTTACACAACATGCAGACTTCAAAGGTGCACTTTTCTTTTTTTTTTTTAATTGTGACACAAATAAGATGAAAGAAAAAACAGAAATCTGGAGTGTGTATAGGTATTCACCCCCCCAAAGTCAATACTTTGTAGAGTCACCTTTTGCTGCAATTACAGCTGCAAGTCTCTTGGGGTATGTCTCTATTAGCTTAGCACATCTAGCCACTGGGATTTTTGCCCAGTCCTCAAGGCAAAACTGCTCCAACTCCTTCAAGTTAGATGGGTTGCGTTGGTGTACAGCAATCTTCAAGTTATGCCACAGATTCTCAATTGGATTGAGGTCTGGGCTTTGATTAGGCCATTCCAAGACATTTAAATGTTTCCCTTTAAACCGCTCCACTGTAGCTTTAGCAGTATGTTTAGGGTCATTGTCCTGCTGGAACGTGAACCTTCGTCCCAGTCTCAAACCTCTGGCCGACTCAAACAGGTTTTCCTCCAAAATTGTCCTGTATTTAGTTCCATCCATCTTTCCTTCAGTCCTGACCAGCTTTCCTGTCCCTGCAGGTGAAAAACATCCCCACAGCATGATGCTGCCACCACCATGCTTCACTGTAGGAATGGTGTTCTCAGGGTGTTGGGTTTGCACCACACATGGCGTTTCCCATGATGGCCAAAAAAAAAAACAGTCTCATTTGACCAGAGAATCATCATCTGTGTGTTTGGGCAGTCTGCCACATGCTGTTGGGTAAACTCCAAACGTGTTTTCTTAAGCAATGGCTTTTTTTCTGGCCACTCTTCCATAAAGCCCCACCCACTCTGTGGAACGTATGGCTTAAAGTGTTCCTATGGACAGATACTCCCATCTCCACTGTGGATCTTTGCAGCTCCTTCAGTGTTATATTTGGTGTCTTTGTTGCATCTCTGATTAATTTCAAGTTTTCAGCAAGCCATGCTCACACAGGGTCTCAGGGAGAGGGAGGTGCCTGTAATGTTTGACGGGGCTAGGACTTTCAGTGGCTGAGTTATGAATTTTTAAATCCTGGTGTGCATGCGCACACGGTTGGAAGCAGGGCTCATATTAAAGTTTTCAGCAAGCCACGCTCCCGCAGGGCTTCAGGGGCAAATAGTGGTCCGAGCCACAGTCATAGCAGATCATGACTGCCCTCTTCGGAAAGGGCTTGGCGTGCTCTATGCCCCTGTGAAAATCCATAGCGATCTGGTAAAATTAGTGAAAATATTTCTGTAAGTGTGCATGTGTCAGATTCTTGGGCTAGATCCGTTCCTGAAAATAGCTTAAATCAGTTCTATCATTTAGTCTTAGATTTATACCATTTAGCAGATCGACCTAGCCTGCTTTCACAGTTTTTTTTTTTTAAAACAGAAATATCACTATTTGTAGCTTTATGTGCTAATATGCTAACAAAGGCATTGCATTCAACCTGCACACTGTAACCATAGCAACAATTTCACCAGTTTCAGCTAGTATCGATGAATTAAGAAGCCTAACTAGCTGTGGTTCTCAGTAATGTAGCTGTACAGACTGTATGGAGTTACAGCCAGACGTCACATCAGGTCCCAGGAAACATGATTATAGTTGGTGGTTACTTTTCTAAGATGGATATTTTTGTAAATCTTTTCATATTTGCTCACTCGAACGATTTTTTTTTTGCCATCAGCACTCTGTTCTCCATGTCTGATTTTCTCTCGTGTTTTTTTTCTGAGTTGCAACCTGATCGGTCGGGAGGTTTATCCAAAAAAGTGCTTTTTTCAGCATTTGAAAGCTGTTCTTTGACCAAAAAAAAATAGCAACGTCTGGACATTTTAGCAGCTTAGTGTGGGATTACATGTAAAGTGTCAAAACGCTGATGCTTGAAAGGAAAAAAAAAAAAAAACGTGCCAATGTGAAAACATCCTGACAGCAGTTCTTTGTTTTCGACTTGGGAATAAAAATGATAGTGCCTGAGTTTACAGATCTGTCTCAACCAGCAACAAGCAAGTAACGGGGGACAGTGCTGATATAAAAGTTAAGGGGAAAAAAAAGCAGCTTTAGGTCTTTCGGAGTCGTTTGGGACTCGACAGTAAATGTGAGAAGATACAAGATGATGTCATCACTAATCGAACAAGCAGAGAAGGAAAAGAGAAGAGGACTGAGCACCGAGCCTTGTGGGACACCACAGAACATCTTCCTGACACTTTTGATTAAACAGGCTGTTTAAATGCTTTAAAGATGGTTTTCCATGTTGTAAGAAGATGCTCTAGTTCCTCGACTTTGAGACTGAATCATAATTCTGATCCCAGCATCGCTCACAATGCCGTCATGTGGTTTCAGGTGAACTAACGTCGTCGTCTTGTCGAGTTCCACACTGGTGTCAATATCAACAAAGACAGTCATATCTAAGGGCATCTGCATCGTCTTACTCTCATCTTGCATTTATAATCAAGGAAGCATCAGATCAAACCCCAGCTCACTTAAAAAGCTCTCTCACTAATGTATTTGTAAAACTCTCGCTCCGTTTAGTCATCATTACTCTGAACATGATCAAATCCCAATGTTGCTTCAGTAGAGAACATCATCCCCTTTAATTCCCAGCTGTTCGAGGAGTCAAAACGTTTCTCATTCCCGTAACTACACTCACTTCCTGTTAACACTTCCTGACAGTGAGCTGAATAATTCTCAGACTTTAAATCGGTTATGTTTACGGTGGTGACAGAGCCTGCTTATATTTAAAGATGATCCTGAGGTTACATTATGGGAGGGAATCACCAATTCGGATTAAATTAAATTTGTATTAGTAGAGTTTAGAGCTATTCAAGGTTTTGTACATCTACGTGTTGTTTTAATTTTAGTTGCACCACTTAATTTTATGCATCTCAGACTGTAATACCAGGTCATTAGAGTCATTATAAACAATGTCCGTGTACCACTACAGGGAACCTGACTGTAAGTGCAAGGCAACACATCTCAAACACTTGGCCACCAGACAATAAAATTTGTATCTTTATTTCCATAAGATAGATGGGTTTTTATCCAGCACTTATTTTTCATTTGCTTAGTAAAAAATAAAATGTGATTATTTACTAACACACTTTACAGAAAATATTCATGACAGTTTCATTTAAAATAAAATGAGTTAAAGCAGTTTTATTGGTCCACTTGCTGCTTGTTGGACAGTTGACAGTTTGTGTCTTGTAAGGGTGATGGATGGATGTAATCGCAGGAAGAGTTTTATTGAAAGCACACAAGCAAATCCAACAGATCCAAAATGGAGACAAATGAAGGCAGAGTCGAAAACCAGGTAGTGGTGGAGTGAGGCATGGACAGGATATCAGAGGGAATACAATAGTCACAGTCCAAAAACACCAGAAAAGTGAAACAAAATACAAGGCTTTCACAAAGTGTGTGTGTTACGTTACTTAAAGTCCTTATATAAATGTCTGCACTGTGACTGCACTCTAATCAGGAACAGGTGCAGGGTAATTGGTCCGAATGGCGCTGCATGTCACGTGACAGATGAAACCTGACAACTGTTTGACGTATTGAATGTGATATTGGATGGTAAGTAGTGCTGTAAAGTGAACAAGATTCATAAATAAATCAATCACAACTCCACCTTACCTTTGAATAGTTTTAAACCAAACTTCGTAGCATCTTTAGCGCTTTTAGGAACAGCATTTTCTCTCATTATTTGTAATTCCTCACTTACGGTGAAAGCAATTGGCTGCCATTTTGCTGAGTTGCTCGAGGTGATTATCGAGAAATAGTCTGAGGCTACATCCACACGACAACGGCAACGAGATTTTTTTTTAGCGGGTAAAAAAAAAAAATATCACGTCCACATGGGCAACGGATCAGTAAAATATCAGGTACATATGGCAACGCAATGCTTGCTGAAAACGATGCAATACACATGCCACACCTCTACGTGCGCTGTAAGACGGTCCCATCGGAGACACCAGAACAATAGAAGAAGTAGGACACATGCGCATAAACCCCTTCTTCTAGTCATTTGGTTGTGACGTCATCGTAAACAAATCCGTTCTACTCATCCAGACGACTTCGCAACGGCGCCGTTGCCAGATTTTTCCACTCTGGAAACCGTTCTCAAGAAATATCGTTTTGGGGCACCCAAAACGCCGGTGCCGTGTGGACGCCAGGCTGAAATGATAAATTTTATCGGATTCACCTGAATCCGTTGCCGTGTGGACAGGGCCTGAATCTCTTGACCAATCAGAGAGCGTGATTTCCTATAAATCACTTGTGTATACACACATACATTACACCAATACTGTTAATACTGTATATACAGTCAATAAGATCCTGATTACATTTAAATAATTTTAATATTCATAATAATTACACACCAAATGCAAAGAAAAAATTAATTACTTGAACAAAAAAAGCACAAACAAACAAATGAAACCCTGATAATATTTAAAAACACCATTTCAAACTCTTGGTTCCACTGGATTAATTAAATTAATGAACAACTTTTTAATCAATTCAAGTTGAAGCTTAGTTGGTGCAACTCGGTCTATATTTCCAAAACGTTTTTTTTTTAAACCTGATTCTCACACACTTCTCAGAAGAGGAGTAAAAACCAGTGTTGTAGTCGAGTCACTAAACCTCAAGTCCGAGTCCAGTCTCAAGTCCACAGTGTTCAAGTCCAAGTCATGATAGAATATTTCTTTAACGCTGAGTCCGAGAACAAGACTCCACCCACGCCATTTGATGGTGGCTGTTGCTGCCTTTATGTGAAAGCATTCCTGCTACTGTTTTGGACTAACGTTCCTGCTCGACTGCCCCATTTTAGTTAACAGGCTACAGATAAAAAGCTTGTTCATCACTCAGTAAGCCCCGCCCACTATCAACAGAGCAATGAACATAGCGCGTCACTTCCTTCTCTGGGTGGAGTCTTACCAAATGAGGATTGAAGTTCGAGGTTGTCCCCGTCGTCTCCTCGATAGTTCTTCTACATATGGAACACACAACAGTGCATTTTTTCCCCACAGCACAAGAAGTCTGGAGAAGCAAAGCGGACAATCCTAGGGGCGTCTCTCCAGGCATTTTAGCGCCGTTAACGTTAGTTTGTTCCTGAACATGACGTATGAACAGGTGAATGTGCTTCTCTTTGTCAGGGAGTGTGAAGTATTCTGTCAGAGATGGTTGGGAGACGGATGTAAATGCAGAGGGGGCATTTATTAATACAAGCAAAGACAATCCAGAACGGCAGGCAAAATTGTAAAATGGTGAAACAGGCGATCGGTCGAGCGAGGCATAAACAGGCTATCGTAGACTCGGCAGAATCAAAGACAAGAAACAGGAACACAAGGCAGGAAATAAAGCTCAGTAATGTGTCAGCAATGCAACTCAATACTTCGCAAAGTAAGTGCAGGTGACAGTGTCGTTTACGGAGCGTGCCCAAGAGTCTATCTGATGTGCACGCCAAGGCACGCAGGTGTGAGACACTTGCACAAAATTAGTACAAAAATTAATGTAGATATAAATATCTTATGCCAAATTACTATGGCATGTTAAAAAAAATAAAGAAAGAAAATCCAAGTTACGAGTCTGAATGCAGGTAACGTACGAGTCATCAGCGCTCAAGTCCAAGTCAAGTCACGAGTCCTTAAAATCAGGGCACGAGTCAGACTCAAGTACTACAAGCCTGGTAAAAACCCACGGGGGTGGACTGTCCCACATCCCTGTTAGCTTTCCAGCAGCAGGATGTTGGTTCTTGATCAGACCAGTGAGTGCAAGACATCCTCACAAGACCAGCAGCCCGACTGTGTGATGATTATTATGAGGAGGAGAGCTTCATTAGCCACAGCACTGACGTGAAACTGGTGTATCGTGCTGTCATGATGCTGATATAATCCATGAGGACGATTAGTGAACTGTTCATTGTCACCTGTTAATGATCGCAGTGCAGTAAAGCAAAGAGCAAACAGCTATGATGTAACTCTGGAACCTATTTTACCAAAAATACCATCACTTGAGAAAATGTTCTCATGACAAGGTAGTTGGAGCGTTTTTTTTCCCATTCTGATGTTGACTTTAATTCATGTGGGTGTTTAATTATAGACTCCTATTAAATGTTAGCAGTGCGCTAAAATAAAAACACTGTTTTAGTAGAAGATTCATCAATATTCCAGCTTTAGTGATTTACACTGGACTAGTGTGTTTTTACACAGCGTGCTGGTGTTCCACAACTGGTGACGTGATGTGTGATGTGTGTATAACAATATGCATTGGAAATACAAATACCCTGAGCATACCAATGTTGCTTTCAAAACAATAATGGAGGATGAATTGAGTTTTGAGGTACCTTTTATTTATTTATTTATTTTTTTAGTCATGCACATTTTTACCACTCTTCAAACACAAGCTCAGTTGCTGTGTGATCAGAAACATGTTGGAGTAGAAAGTGAACAGAAGCAGGAAGTGATTTGGGGCAGAAAGGCATGCCGATCTTAGACACTTTAGATCAGGGGTGGGCAAACTTTTTGGCTCAGGGGCCACATTGACTTTTGAAATTTGCCAGGCGGGCCGGGCCAACACCAAATTCATACATATCGAACATAAACCGGAAAAGCTTTAGTGTTATTGTAAGGCCTTCTCTGACAGAGACCCAAATGCAGATCAGATTGACATTTATTTTAGTTCTCAGTCAACAAAGGCAGAGCAGAAAAATGTTTGCAGTTCAATAGATTGGCACATAAAAAATATATATACACAAAAAAAACACCAGCACTACAGCAGCCACCCACGACAACCAAAATTACTAAGAGTTATACTTTTTATATTATTATGTCTGTAAACATGTGACTACCATCTTATTACAGCTCCAACATAGTTTTAAAAAGAGAAAGTGTTAATACTCACATTCACTCCACAACCGCTGAGCTGTATTCGTCCGTGCTTGCGCTGACTGGTTGTTAGCATAATTAGCATGCTTGGAGGAAAAGTGCCGTTTGATGTTATATTCCTTTAAAACTGCAACGGTTTCTTTGCAAATAAGGCATACAGCCTTTGATCGGACTTCAGCAAAAAAAAATATTTTAGTTGTCCATTCTTTATTGAACACCCTGCACTCACTGTCCACTTTTCTTTTTTTAGGACCACTCATTGTAAAGTTTTATCCTGTGTTCTTGAGATCATCAGTGGCACGGGCGCCAGAATGACTTCCATGGCACGCGCTGCACCACTCTGCAAATGTAATCTCGCGTGAATACGACTGACTGGAAAGACGGATCTCTAGAACACCTGTCTACGTGATAACACTGACGCTTACAGTTTATAGATCTGCTCAATCGTGTTTATATGATTGTCTTCCGCGGGCCGGATTAAAAACGCCAACGGGCCGGATGTGGCCCGCGGGCCGTAGTTTGCCCACCTCTGCCTTAGATGATGGATGTTTGAGTTTGCGCTGGTCTTGGAAAGAAGAATGTCAAAAACATCACACCCCTGTTCCGCCGTGCCGGCTGTCCCTTCTACAAAGACGTCAATCCCACCTCTGTTACCATCAATTGTTCCAGCTGAGAGGTGGAACACTGCAGACTCCCAGTTCCACATTCAGACATTTTACACAGAACATGAAGTGGAAATAAAGATGCAAGATTTGGCATATTAAATAATGCTCTATATAATGTGCTCCACTGCAAATATTTTAACTGCCAAGTACTTTGAGACAAATAATTAATCCACTTACATGAGTAGTCGATGTACAGCATGCTAACCTTGACAACCCAGCTGTGTTCTAATGCTAACTTGCAGATTAGGTTAAATACCCAACCACTGGGGTTGCACAAGTCAGTGTATGCTTGGCGCCGGTCCGAAGCCCAGATAGATTGGGGAGGGTTGTATCAGGAAGGGCATCCAGTGTAAAAACCTATGCCAAATCAAAATATGAGCTGCTGTGGTGACCCCTAACAGGAGCAGCCAAAAGAGGAAGAAGAAGAATCATTAGCTGTTGCTTGTGTACATAATCTAATCCATAATCTGTGTTCACTTGATGTAGAACAATGGCAAAAAATGGCAATGTCTGGACGTTTTCGCAGCTTAGTGTGGGATTACATGTAAAGTGTCAAAACGCTGATGCTTGAAACGGAAAAAAAAGTGCCAGGTGTGAAAACATCCTTACAGAAATTTTGTTTTCGACTTGGGAATAAAAATATTAGCGCCTGAGTTGGCAGATCTGTCTCAACAAGCGACAAGCAAGTAACAAGGGACAGTGCTGATATAAAAGTTTTTTTAAAAAGGTAAAAATAAAAAAGCTTTAGGTCTTTCGGAGTCATTTGGGACTCAATGTAATGTGAGAAGATACAAGATGTCATCACTAACAGAACAAGTAGAGAAGGAAAAGAAAAGAGGACTGACCGCCGAGCCTTGTGGGACACCACAGAACATCTTCCTGACTCTTTCAATTAAACATGCTGTTTAAATGCTTTAAAGATGTTTCATCTGGTTTTCCATGTCATAAGATGATGCTCTAGTTCATCGACTGCCATACTGAATCATAATTCTGATCACCACATCGCTCAGAAAGCACTATTTAGTGCATTTGTTATAGAATTAAAATAGGATTTCTCCAATAAACAGGTGACAAGAAAGCTCTTATTACATTTCTCACATTTTTCATTTCGCTCCAGTAACAAACCACTTGAACATGACATACTGGGAATTCTGACTTCAGAAGTAGGAAGTCGGACCTTCGGACTATCACGTGAAGGTAACAAGTGTGTGCACGGAGAGGAGGGGCTATTCACAGACGGGTCTGAGAGAATCAAGAATCTACCCATTTTAAATTGTAAAAGAAAAACTGAAAAATCAATATGTTGATATCGTAGTGGGTTGTCACAAATAAATCAATGTATGACAAACACTGCATGAGCCTAGTAACAAATCTTGCGACTTTAACTCTCCTGGATTGGACTGTTTTCAACCAATCACTAACCACCACTGTTCCCAACAACCAGTCACTGATCACCAAATAAGTCCTGGATTATTTTACTATCTCTATATTCAGAAGAGACAGTGAGTTGGCCTAGTGGTTAGCCTGTCTGTTTCTCGACCAGGATATCTACTGATCTCCGAGCGCGAGTTCTACTCGCGGTTGGGTCATACCAAAGACCATTATAAAAGTGGTATCTGATGAGGTGTCACAATATAGATGTAAGTAAGGAGTCAAAGTCTTGCGGTTACCAGAGGACCAGTCCCCAACTGTAACCCACTGAAAGGCTGAAGGCGATTGAAATGGAGATCAGTGCTGCCCAATGTCAATGCACCTTAAGGGTCTGGTTAGTGCTGGGACAGGAGACTGCCTGGGAACACCAGGTCCTGGCACAGGAAGGACTTTGATATTCATAAAATCCTTCTGTTTCAGACAAAAAAAAAAGGAAATTTTGCTAATATTACATTAATGGCATTTAGCAGACTCTCTGCTCCAGAATGACATACAATGTACCAGAGCAGCCTGAAGAGCAGTAGAGGATTAGGTGCCTTGCTCAAGGGCACGTGAGCCATTCCTGCTAGTCCAGGGAATTGAACCGGTGACCTTTTGGTCCCAAAGCCACTTCTCTAACCATTAAGCTATGGCTTCCCCACATGGCAACGTCACTGATCATTATTCAATAAATATGCTTCTGCAAATGAAGTCTACTGCATCATCTGACAACTTCCAGTGACATGTTGAGTAAGCATTAGTTACGGGTCTGTCATGGTGAAGAGGGAGCTGAGCCAAAAGGCAAAGCTTTCGATTTACCAGTCAGTCAATCTACATTCCAACCCTCACCTATGGTTATGAGCTTTGGGTAGAGACCAAAAGGATGAGATCGCAAAATACAGGCGGCTGAAACGAGCTTTCTTTGTAGGGTGGCTGGGCTCACCCTTAGAGACAGGGTGAGGAGCTCAGACATCCAGAGGGATCTCAGAGTGAAGCCGCTGCTCCTTGATGTCGAAAGGAGTCAGCTGAGGTGGTTCGGGCATCTGATGAGGATGCCTCCTGGACGCCTTCCTTTGGAGGTTTTCCAGGCACGTCCAACTGGAAGGAGACCTCAGGTTAGACCCAGAACATGCTGGAGAGATTATGTATCTCATTTGGCCTGGGAGCACCTTGGGATCCCCCAGGAGGAACTGGAAAGCGTTACTGGGGAGAGAGATGCCTGGAATATGCTGCTTGGCCTGCTGCCACCAAGACCTGACTTCAGGTAAGTGGAAGAAAATGTACTGAGAGACTAAATACAATAGTGTGATGTAACCTGTAATAAATAGATTCATCATAGAGTAATACAGTGGGATACAGGACTGGAAGTGATGAGCCGAATGCTTTACATCCACACTTCTGATTGGCTAAACTCATTCAAGGCTTAGTGAACAGAGCGTATCGTAGAGCATGAATGGACAGAGCGTGTTTGATGGTCATGTTTTATGGCTCCACTGCTGAGAGGCTTTTTTTGCGAGAGAGCAGTGTGCGTGTCTCACTCTCAGTCTGACAGAAACCCGTGAACATCCTCTCCATTCAGCAGCCCCAGGGGGACGGAAAGGGCGTCACCGAGTGATGAGCTGCTCATAAAATCAGAGGACATGATGCTATAATAACCCACTCAGCTCTGTCTCGACCCCCTCCCAATCCCAACTATGGCTGGCTCCATGTCGTGTCGTATAGGACTGCTGGGGTAATTTAGTGTAATTAAAAGCCCATTAGAAGAATAAGGATGGAACACTGAGACATGACACACTGAACATTTTCTCCAAAAATGGCTGCATGGCCATTTTCAATTATTGACAAGATGCCAAACATTGACACACTGATCCACCCTCCTGTCCATCACAATCCAACTGTAAAACATCTAACGGTTTCCATGGTGGATGAGCAGACTATTCCTTCAGCATTCACATTCTCCAACAGCTCTCTACTGCTGTGTGTCTGGCTGTGATTCACCACCTCTCCCTTTGGGCGTGTCCAAAATCACACTACAGCAACTTCTGTTTCTTGGCACCATGGTTACGCATTGCACTGCTATTGGATTTCCCAAAGAACAAGAATGGTAACATTCTATCATTTGCTTGATTTCCATTTGTTGTTTAGTGACAAAATACAATTCTAAGCTGAAAATACCTCACCGGCCACTTTAATAGGAACTTGTTCTTGATTCTAAGATCCCTGTTCTTGGCTGCAGGAGTGGAACCTAGTGTGGTGTTCTGCTGTTGCTTTTCTGCTGAGATGCTTTTCTGCTCACGACGGTTGTAAAGAGTGATTATATACGAGTTACTATATCCTTCCTGGCAAAGAAGCTTGAACCAATCTGGCCATTTTCTGATCTCTGACCTCTCTTATCAACAAGGTGTTTGTTTCCACACATAGAACTGTCGCTCACTCAACTCGGTGTTTTTTTGTTTTTTCGCACCATTGTCTGTGAGAAAACCCCAGATCAGCAGGTTCTGAAATACTCAAACCAGTCCATCTGGCTCAAACCAACACCCACGCCACAGTGAAAGTCAGTCACACTTCACTGTGAGATCACAATTTTTCCCATTGTGAACATTAACTGAAGCTCTTGATTTGGATCTGCATGATTTTCAAGGGATTGGCTGATTAGAGAACTTCATCAAACAGCAGGTGGATGGATGGGTGTTCCTAATAAGGTGGCTGGCAAGTGGAAGAAACAACATTCAGAGGTTTACAAGATGTATGGCATTTTTATTTTTGTCATTTTGTTGTCCTATGGTATTTGGGTAGATATTGGTGAATAAGGACACTGAAAAACACAAATTGTTTGACTACAAAAATATGGCTGTGTTTGAAACAGGTGGCTCATAAGGCAGGACTTTTAACTGATGGCATCTTCTAAGGCTCATTTCAGACAACCTTTTGGGACAGAATTTATGGGAACCTGTGCCATCAGGATGTCATGTAACTTAATTTTTTTTTAAGTAGCTCGTTGACAAAGAAATGTCTGGGTCATTCTACGAAACCGGTGCCTTTTGTGTCCGCATAATTTCATGACCTCTAAAAAAAAATGTCAGAAATTGTGAAAATGTATTTCAAATGAACAAAACTGTTTATTTAAGTGTTGTGAATTACACAATGCATGTTTTACTGTCACTGTAAACAAAAATCCTACATTTTTTTCATCTTTTTATCATATACACAACCTATTTTCCCATGTCCGGGAAGTCCCGTATGGAATTTGCACCTAACATATTTACATAAATATATACATTTTTCAAACAATTTTTATTAATTTCATGAATAAAATTACATCCTTCGTAAAATACAATAGTTTTGTTTAGAATAAAAGTATAATTTATTATCTAAAAATCACAATTTATGCTCGTCCCACAATTTTACATACCACCCTGTAATGCTTACACGTTTTGGCTGTTAGAAAGACAGTGTCTCTTTAAGTGACATCACAGGAAGCTGATGACATCACTCAAACCCTTGGCCAAAGTCAGGATCCCAAGCAGGCAAGTTCCCACACAATTTGATATGATTTATTTGCTCTTTTTGGTAGTTAGATAGGGTCCGTTAAGCTTAACCTTACCACCCTGTAACGCATAATAGACAGGGAAACTATAAAAAAAATCTTGTTTTTTTCAGCTTTTAAGGAAAATAGAGAGATTTGTAAACTGGATTGTACACTTGTTAGCTATGCTAGTTATTATCAGAACTAGCTGAGGTCATTCTGAGGTGAAATGCACCACCCTGTAACATACCACCCTTTAACACTTTGTATTGTTACAGGGTGGTAAAGGGAACATATGAGGGCTTGTCAGTGGCATTAAGATTATAATTCATTCAAATGTTGTATCTATATTTAGGGATTTACATACTATTATAAGTACAGAAACCTATTTATTTATTTATTTATTTATTTATTTATTAAGAGCACTGGGAATACAATCAAAATAAAACTAATGTTGATGCATGGAAACAAACCAAATCAACAGACCCAAAGCAGGACTTGCCACCCTGTAACAATGTGTTTTTTGTTTAAATTCATGGAAATGCTGTGAAATATCCCCAAAATAATTGTTTTATCATAATGTGATAAAATAAGCCTATTAACAAATGTAACTTTCATTTCACAATATGGGGTAAAATGGCCAATATTGTTAAAACACCAATTAAAAAACACTGAGAATTCATGTTATGGAGATATAAATTACATAAATATCTGATTAAAAACCCAACTTGCAATTTCTAATATCATATTATGGACATTTATGTGAGAGGAAAATATATGATGATTTGAAATTAATATATGCATTATGCTTCAAATTTAGTGCATCTTGTCCGTTACAGGGTGGTAAAACACATGATACCTGGGTCACAATAAAAAGGATAATATTAACAGGAATTTATGCACGAGGTGGGAAAATACATTTTTTTGCGGCTCTGATGTCACATATTTAATATGAGTATCTTAAAAAATAGCTTATCTTAAATTTTTTTTTTTAAGAATTGCAATGTGGAAAAGGCACCAGTTTCATAGAATGACCCATCTCACAAAAACATTTTTTTTGTATTTCTGGTTGTTTTTTCAAAAATTGAAGCAAAAAAATAGCTCCACAACTCAGGTCTGTGAAGGTTCTCAGTCACCCAGGTCATCGCAAACCGTAGGTGCTAAAGAAGGCAACTGGACTTGCTTGAAGTCCTCGAAGACGTTTCAGCTCTCATCCGAAAGGCTTCTTCAGTTCTGTCTGACTAGTGGGGAGTTCCAGGTATTTATCCTCTAGTGGACCAAAAGCAAACCTAAGGGGAGTCATTGAGGTCACATGAGTCGTTGACCCTCTCAGGCCCTGTCCACATGGCAATGGATTCAGGTGACTCCGATACAATTGTTTATTGTTTCGGCCTGGCGTCCACATGGCACCGGCGTTTTGGGTGCCCCAAAACGCAATCTTTTGAGAATGGGTTCCAGAGTGGAAAGATCTGGCAACATTGCCGTTGCGAAGTTGTCTGGATGAGTAGAACGGATTTGTTTACGATGACATCACAACCACATGACTGTCAGTGCTTCACGCCAGGTAGAAGTGTAACGAACTCAATGCGAGTTGTCAACAAATCCTATAACTTGGTTCATGAAACACGCTTACAAAATATTTTCACTGTGAATATTTATTGTGTAATGGTGCAAAGTGAGAGAGAGAGAGAGAGAGAGAGAGAGAGAATAGCCCTTAGGGCAGAGTCAATCCCGCCAGCAAAAATAGGGAAAAAAAAGGAGCGATCTCACCTCTTCAGATGTTGGTTTAAGTCCTACAATACATTCCTCAAAAAGGGCGTAGAAGAACAAATTAATCCATCAACGTGTAGCATTCGATCTATTCCGGACCATTAAAGATGCCACCTTCTGCGTAGAATCATACGTCATCCTCGCTGCCATATTGGATGAGTCAAAGCGGAGAATAAAGATGCCTCATTCATGTGCTGCGTTTAACTGTACCAACAGGTTTACCATCCAAACGAGATCACATGGGATTACCTTTCACAGGTGAGACTGGAAAAATACTTTTCATTGTATTTGGTCATTATAATGTAATTTTACGAACAGATTTTTCTGACTTTGTGGCTAATATGAAGTCTCGCGCATAATAGTTTATGCGCATGCATCCTTACTTCTTCTATTGTTCTGGTGTCTCCAAAGGGACCGTCTTACAGCGCCCCTAGAGGTGTGGCATGTGTATTGCATCGTTTTCAGCAAGCATTGCCATATGGACCTGATATTTTACTGATCATTGCCCATTTGGACGCGATATTTTTTTTAAATAACATCTCGTTGCCGTTGTTGTGTGGATGTAGCCTCAGTCATCCTGTAGGTGTTAGGGTCACTGGAGGCCAGGTGTGAACAGTGTTAGCAGCCTCGAGGGTCGTTGGCTCTCTCTGCTATCATACGAGTCATTGAAGTCAGCTGAGTCTTGGTGTGTATGTGTATTCAGTTTTCTGGGAAGTGTGCCAAGGACTTCATTGTAGATGGCTGATCAGTGGTGTCTCAGACCCCCTCCTCTGTTCAGTGGTGGTCGTTCCAGGTTGACAAAGATGGCTTCTTTTACTCCTCTTTCAAACCACCGGTCTTTTCTGGCTAGAATGCGTACATTGCAGTCTTGAAACGAGTGTCCTTTGTTATTGAGATGAAGATAGACTGCATAGTTCTGGCCTGAGGAACTGGCTCTCCTGTATTGAGCCATGTGGTTGTGAAGTGGTTGTTTTGTTTCCCCAGTGTACAGATCCATGCATTCCTCACTGCATTGAATTGCGTACACTACGTTGTCCTGTTTGTGTCTGGGGATTCTGTCCTTAGGGTGGACCCATTTCTGCCTCAGAGTGTTACTGGGTCTGAAGTGTACAGAGATGCTATGTTCATAGAAGATCCTCCTGAATTTCTCACATAGTCCAGAAATGTAGGGAATGACCATGCTCATGTTTGTTGCAGTTTTCTTCCCTGTCCATTATGTTTCTTTTTCTGGTCTTGATGAAAGCCCAGTTGGGATACCTGCACTTCTGACGTGCTTTTGATGTGATGTTCTTGATGTGTTTTTGCTCCTTCTCTTTTCCCTCAGCCATTGTAGGAATAGTCTGAGTCCTGTGCTGTAAGGTCCTAATGACCCCCAATTTGTGTTCCAGTGGGTGGTGAGAGTCAAACAGTAGGTACTGGTCTGTATGTGTGGGTTTCTGGTAGATTTGTATATATGGCTCATTCTAGAATTCAGGGTACATTCCACATCTCTAAGATAAACCTTTTATTTTCCACAAAAGAAATCTTTATTGAATCAGTTTTTGAACAATAATGCAAACGATGACAAACTTTCACCAACAGCGATGCTTGATGTACATTTTAGACACAATTTATCCATACAACATTAACTAAATGACTCCCACCCCTCCCCCCACATTATTGGCAGTCTGACTCCTGATTCATCCATTCAACTCGAATAAACAGTAATTGATTCAGCCTAAATTTTTTTTTGCAGCTTATTCTATTAACGGTTATAAAATCAATTGCATAGAAAGTCTATTTGCTGTATGATGTGAAATTTCATTTATAATTTTTTTTTTTTTTAAATCCATCCCAATGGTCTTGTCAACTCTGTTATAAAACCACACAAAGACTTAATAATGCGCATAACACCTGCACCGAGTGATGTCACTTCCTCTGGTGGGAAACTTCAGAAAGGCAGTGAGGTATATTCTGTTTCTTCTCTCGTTATTCATCAAATCTGTTCGTGATATTGGAGTGAGACTCTCGCTCATTTTTTATAAACAATAATATGATTAAAATCCATAAAATTTTCATACATGCCGTGTGGTCACTAATTTGAGGTTTTAGCATGTGGAGTTAAGACACAACATGGTGGAAAATGTCAGCCCGGTTATCGTCGATTCTGCCCAGTTTAACAGATAACAGAGTTGACAACGACTAACAGAGTCTACGCTTGAAAAGTACCCGCAATTATACGTAGAATGGGCCATACAAAAATCACTTTAATGTGCGGTTTGGTCCATCAAACTTTTTCCCCCTCCTTTCTGTTGCTTGATTGAGCTGCTGCACAGATTTATGGGTAACTGAAAGCATCATTGATGCTGCCATTTCAATTGGGGGGAGTTTGAAGGCATGTTAGAAGACAGGAAATAAGGGTTTGATCAGTTGCGAACAGTCCTGAACACATTCTCAGTCAAATACGCACTTTTTGTTGGATCAATCCCACAATGCAATGTTGTGGTGTTAATATCAATATCAATTCAAAAAAGGCCTACAGTCCATGAGCAGGAAGAGTGGAGGGAGGGATAAAACAAATGATACAAAGACAAATGTTGAGTTTTAGACAGGTTTTCCATTTGTTTTGTATTCCGGACGACTTGTTTGGTTGGGAATTGTGGGAATAAAGTGTGGCAGGTTGAACGACAGATGCTCAAACTGCTGTGAATTATATGAATAAATCTGAATGTGTTCTGTGGTGGGATTAGACAGAACCCGAGACCAACTGTCCATTATCCACACACTACTCCTCCCCTCTTCCCTCCCTCGAGCGTCAGCATTTTTTTTAATGCATTAATGTAGCTCTACACTTTAATGCCTCTTCTTTTTCTTTTCTCCTTGCTGTATTCCACATAGGAAAGCACTCACTCATCGAACAGCCCTCTCGTGGTTCCCCCCCCCCTTTTGCTCACACCTTATTAGAGAGCACATGATAATTCAAATTAATGGTGTGTGAAAGTTCCATTTGGGAAAGCACAAAAGAGTGCTTCATCCCTGCAAAAAAAGAAAAAAGAAAAAGCCATTGTTACTGTACTGTACCCTCTGGTGAGAGCTGCTGCTGCTGCTGCGATTCTTCTTTTCATGGAAAGATGTTCAGCGTAACGACCACGAAGATTACAGTGTTTTCTTCCTGCTCATTGTCTTATTGTAATGATGGAACATAATAAAAGAAGAAGCAAACATCAATTTATCAGACTCTTATTAAGAATGGAATTAGACAACAGGGAGCATAAATATATAAACAACCTGTACTTTAAGTGAATCTTCAAAATGGGACAATAGAGTACAATGACCAATAGAGTACCAGGGCTGGATTCTGATTGGTCAGAAGGTGTTGATTAGTTTTCCAGAGCAGCAGCTCTGACAGTAGTGCAGGTTTATATAAATGCGCTCTGTCTAATGCGGCATCGTTTCCATCGTGACACATCATTCACAGGGACGTGCAACAGGACACGTTTAACAAAAGTTTTACCAGGCAAAACAAATCTCACTTATTTTATACCTATTATGTTGATAATGGTAATATTTCTCAATCAGCGGTCAGGTTATAGTCCTGTGAAAATCCATGACCTTGAGTTTGACATTTCAAAATCATTCAAGGTCATGGTGCCAAATGAAAGCCCATGCATCACTTCCTATAAGTTGATAACGGTAAACACCTGTCTACCAGCAATCATTTTCAAGTTAAAGCCCTCTGAAAATCTGTGACCTTGAGTTTGACCTTTCAAGGTCACTCAAGGTCAAAGATCATGGTGCCAAACGAAAGGCCATATGGGAGTTCCTATGCGCTCATAATAGTAAACGTATCTATCGGCAACCATTTGAGTTATAATGGAAAATGTTATTTTGACCAAAAGGTTGACCTTTCCAGTGACCTTCACCTTGACCTGATCAGTGCAACCGTCTAGACGTTAGATTGTTAACAGACACACAAACAAACCAACAGTCAAAGATCATGGTGCCAAATGAAAGCCCATACATGACGTCCTATATCTTGATACTGAAAAACATCTCTGTATCTCTAACCGTTTATGAGTTATAACGGAAAATATGCAAATTTTAGCAATGACCTTGACCCCCCCGACATTTGGCCCCCAACCGCAAAGAAAACGAAGAGAGATACCCCATCATGTAGCATAACAATGGAAGCAGAATTGAAAGATGAACATTTTGGAATTGGTTTGAAATTAATATGATTAATATGAAGGAAGATATTGCAGGGGGGGAAAAAAAAAAACAATTTTGACCTTTTTAGTGACCTTGACCAGATGACCCTCAAAATGTTGGAGGTTCTATTTGAGACCAATGCCCATCTATCCTGAAAGTTTCATGAAGATTGGTCGAGCTGTTTTACCGCAATGTTGCTAAAAAAAAAAAATCAAACAATATCTCGCCCCCTGGTGGAATAAAACGTGGAGTGTTTTATTCCTCCTTATGTATTGCATTTAACCCTTTGGTGACTGACCCCTTGAAAATCGTTCCTCCAGGAACGATGACGTTTCAGTTGTCAAGACAACGGAAAAACTAAAATACAAGAGCATTGTGACGTATCTTTCTGTTTTGTATTTTAGTTTTTCCGTTGTCTTGACAACTGAAACGTCATCGTTCCTGGAGGAACGATTTTCAAGGGGTCAGTCACCAAAGGGTTAAAACAAAGAACATCAGAAAGGTCCAGCTTGACAGCATACTTAAGAGAATATGGCAATGCGTCAACCTGATTTTTTTTCGAGCTTTTGCAACCGTACGTACGAACGATGTCCATGTACCACCACAGGGAACCTGATCATAAGTGCAAGGCAACGTATCTCAAACACTTGGCCACCAGACAACATGTGCATCTTTATTTCCATAAGGTAGATAGGTTTTTATCCAGCACTTATTTTTAATTTGCTTTTTAAAAAATAAAATGGGATTATTTACTAACACAATTTACAGAAAATATTCACAACAGTTTCATATAAAATAAAACAAGTGAACAGTTTATTAGTCCACTCGCTGCTTGTTGGACAGTTGACAGTTTGTGTTGTGTAAGGGTGATAGATGGATGTAATCCCAGGAAGAGTTTTATTGAAAACATGCTCGCAAATCAAACATCCAAAACAGAGACAAAACCATTTTTTTACCATCCTTTTTTAAACCATTTGTACAAAATCTTGGGTTAACGTTTGACAGTGGGCTTAAATTTGATAAACAGATTAGTTCTGTTGTTAGAACGAGCTTTTTTCAACTTCGTCTCTTGGCCAAAGTGAAGCCGTTTCTCAGTCGGCAGGATCTCGAGAAGGCAATTCATGCATTTATCAGTTCGAGACCGGACTATTGTAATGCCCTGTATGTTGGCCTCATCCAGTCTTCAATTTTACGTCTTCAACTTGTACAGAACGCTGCGGCCCGATTTTTAACAAGCACGTCTAGACATGAACACATTACTCCTGTGTTGTCGTCACTCCACTGGCTTCCAGTCTGTTTTAGAATTGATTTTAAACTTCTGTTGTTTGTTTTTAACGCCATCAATGGCCTGGCTCCCTCTTACTTGTCTGAGATTTTAACTATTCGTGATCATGGTAGGGCCCTGCGTTCTTCGGGTCAGCTTCTGTTCGAAGTTCCAAGGTCGAGATATAAACAGTGGGGTGATCGTTCTTTTGCTGTCGCTGCTCCCAGACTGTGGAACAATCTGCCCCCCGACATTCGCACCACTATTGATCCCGGACTTTTTAAATCAAAGTTGGAGACCTACTTTTTTAGATTGGTGTTCAATCCTGACTAGGGGAGTCTTGTTTTTGAGGGGTGCTTCATTTCGTCTGTTTTATTTCATGTACTTCTGAAAGGCCTTTGGTAATCTGCAGCACGGTGGCACCTTCCGCAGTCAAAACCTGTGTTTTTATGTGTTTTGGTGTTCTGTTTTATGGCTTCGATGTAAAGCACTTTGGGTACCTTTTGGTTATTGTAAAGGGCTATATACAACCCCGATTCCAAAAAAGTTGGGACAAAGTACAAATTGTAAATAAACACGGAATGCAATGATGTGGAAGTTTCAAAATTCCATATTTTATTCAGAATAGAACACAGATGACATATCAAATGTTTAAACTGAGAAAATGTATCATTTAAAGAGAAAAATTAGGTGATTTTAAATTTCATGAC
The DNA here is from genome assembly GCF_027579695.1 of Neoarius graeffei. Taxonomy (NCBI): domain Eukaryota; kingdom Metazoa; phylum Chordata; class Actinopteri; order Siluriformes; family Ariidae; genus Neoarius; species Neoarius graeffei. The sequence continues at coordinate 7,105,028 of NC_083571.1, forward strand.
AACAACACATCTCAAAAAAGTTGGGACAAGGCCATGTTTACCACTGTGAGACATCCCCTTTTCTCTTTACAACAGTCTGTAAACGTCTGGGGACTGAGGAGACAAGTTGCTCAAGTTTAGGGATAGGAATGTTAACCCATTCTTGTCTAATGTAGGATTCCAGTTGCTCAACTGTCTTAGGTCTTTTTTGTCGTATCTTCCATTTTATGATGCGCCAAATGTTTTCTATGGGTGAAAGATCTGGACTGCAGGCTGGCCAGTTCAGTACCCGGACCCTTCTTCTACGCAGCCATGATGCTGTAATTGATGCAGTATGTGGTTTGGCATTGTCATGTTGGAAAATGCAAGGTCTTCCCTGAAAGAGACGTCATCTGGATGGGAGCATATGTTGCTCTAGAACCTGGATATACCTTTCAGCATTGATGGTGTCTTTCCAGATGTGTAAGCTGCCCATGCCACACGCAGTAATGCAATCCCATACCATCAGAGATGCAGGCTTCTGAACTGAGCGCTGATAACAACTTGGGTCGTCCTTCTCCTCTTTAGTCCGAATGACACGGCGTCCCTGATTTCCATAAAGAACTTCAAATTTTGATTCGTCTGACCACAGAACAGTTTTCCACTTTGCCACAGTCCATTTTAAATGAGCTTTGGCCCAGAGAAGACGTCTGCGCTTCTGGATCATGTTTAGATACGGCTTCTTCTTTGAACTATAGAGTTTTAGCTGGCGACGGCGGATGGCACGGTGAATTGTGTTCACAGATAATGTTCTCTGGAAATATTCCTGAGCCCATTTTGTGATTTCCAATACAGAAGCATGCCTGTATGTGATGCAGTGCCGTCTAAGGGCCCGAAGATCACGGGCACCCAGTATGGTTTTCCGGCCTTGACCCTTATGCACAGAGATTCTTCCAGATTCTCTGAATCTTTTGATGATATTATGCACTGTAGATGATGATATGTTCAAACTCTTTGCAATTTTACACTGTTGAACTCATCTCATCTCATTATCTCTAGCCGCTTTATCCTGTTCTACAGGGTCGCAGGCGAGCTGGAGCCTATCCCAGCTGACTACGGGCGAAAGGCGGGGTACACCCTGGACAAGTCGCCAGGTCATCACAGGGCTGACACATAGACAGACAACCATTCACACTCACATTCACACCTACGGCCAATTTAGAGTCACCAGTTAACCTAACCTGCATGTCTTTGGACTGTGGGGGAAACCGGAGCACCCGGAGGAAACCCACGCGGACACGGGGAGAACATGCAAACTTCGCACAGAAAGGCCCTCGCCGGCCACGGGGCTCGAACCCGGACCTTCTTGCTGTGAGGCGACAGTGCTAACCACTACACTACCGTGCCGCCCACTGTTGAACTCCTTTCTGATATTGCTCCACTATTTGTCGGCACAGAATTAGGGGGATTGGTGATCCTCTTCCCATCTTTACTTCTGAGAGCCGCTGCCACTCCAAGATGCTCTTTTTATACCCATTCATGTTAATGACCTATTGCCAATTGACCTAATGAGTTGCAATTTGGTCCTCCAGCTGTTCCTTTTTTGTACCTTTAACTTTTCCAGCCTCTTATTGCCCCTGTCCCAACTTTTTTGAGATGTGTTGCTGTCATGAAATTTCAAATGAGCCAATATTTGGCATGAAATTTCAAAATGTCTCTCTTTCGACATTTGATATGTTGTCTATGTTCTATTGTGAATACAATATTAGTTTTTGAGATTTGTAAATTATTGCATTCCGTTTTTATTTACAATTTGTACTTTGTCCCAACTTTTTTGGAATCGGGGTTGTAAATAAAATTTGATTGATTGATTGAAAACCAGGCAGTGGTGGAGTGAGGCACAGACAGGATATCAGAGGGAATACAATACTCTCAGTCCAAAAACACAAATAGGGTCAAAACCAGAAAAGCGACACAAAATACAAGGCTTTTGCAAAGTCTGTGTGTTACTCAGAGTCCTTAGATAAATATCTGTGCTGTGATTGAGCTCTAATCAGGAACAGGTCCAGGGTAATTAGTCCTAATGGCTCTGCGTACATATAGATGTGACAGATGTAACCAGACACCTGTTTGATGTATGGAGTGCGATATTGGATGGTAACTCTACAGTAGTGATGTAAAGTGAAAGTGCTGGTTCACTGCTGTCCACCAGGCACCCAGCAGAGTCCCACCATAGTAAAACGTCATGGTGGTGTTTCTGGCATATGGCATGCGGCGTCTAAGAAAGGAATAAATATGTATCATAACTGCAATGTGTCTCTCATTATTGGTCTCACTGTCACAAGACAACACAATGAGTGTCTTATTGAGGTGAAAAACACGACACGGCACAATTCGATGCTTCAGTCATGGTGCTGTAATATTATATGAATATTATATTCATGGGGATTTTGTGCCCTTGGAAATATTTTGCTCATGAACATCAGGAGCGCCGCTGTTAGGCAATGACTAAACATGTATCTATATTAACATGCCTCAGCAACAGAGCTCTGCTTTTAAATGAGTATGAATCTCATGCAGGGAAATAAGTGGCACTAAACCTCCAATAGTCCATCTTTCTTTCTCACCTCCAGCAGTCCCACTGATTCATCATCATCATCATCATCATCAACTTTTATTCCAGACTCAAGGTCCAATTTCAAGAAGACACACAAGCACACATACCAATATAATAAAGAAAAAAAATAATAAAAAAACATTACATAGACAAACAAAAACACACTTATAAAAGACACTTGTACCAGTGTTTCCACATGAATGACTGGTATCGCACAGCACTAAGAGCAGGGTTTGATAGCAGCATAATAATTTGGTTACATGAACCATCCAATCTGCAGATAAATTTATACATTAAATTTTTCAACAATGCATAAAATGTGTTGACCCCTACACCACAAAACAGTTCACTTGCACTGCTCCACCTGGGCTTCTTAAGCAGAATGCGCAACCCATCATTATAAGCAACTTGAAGTTTCTGAAGACTACCCTTTTTATACTTTGCCCATAAGGGGGCAGTATACAGAGGGGTGCAATATGCCTTAAACAGGCTAATTTTGACACCATCAGTGCACCAGTGAAACCTCCTTACCAGCATGTTAGCTTGTGCATATAACATGCGGCGTTGCCTATAGATGTCATCAGGGGCGTAGATAGGATTTTTGAACTGGGGGGGACTGAGCTGTCAGCAAATGATTCCATTTTGTGTAAATGCATATATATATATATATATATATATATATATATATATATATATATATATAAAATGTGTGTGTGTACTGAAGCTTCAATATACATTCGAATTGTGAGTTTTCTAACTGAATGAACATTGGTAGACAAAGGCCTACCTGGTCAACATTGCTCGGTTTTTGAAAAAGCGCTGTAATTGTTTTTTGTTTTTTCATTGTTGACCCCACCAGGGATTGCCTGCAGGCCAGGAGGACAATGTTAACATCTTAAATCTCATAATTTCAGTTAACAGTTGCTGCTTACTAAAATAACATTATACATAAAAATAACAACATTAAAAGATATTCACCTACAGCCGAGAATGCTGTTATTTTACATTTAGCCTACTTCAGGTAAGTCCAAATTCCTTCTTATTATTATCAGACTAGCTACTCAACATTACAAAACAAGTATTTGTCACATCTGGGAAAGGCAACAGGCAGAGGATATTTACATCTTTTGATTCTTGAAACAAACGCTGTGATTTTTTTCCCCTCTTCTCTGGCTTAATGTGGCAGAAAGATCACCAGCTCGGTCATTAGACAGTTGTTTATGATCACTATGGTTACCGCGACAGGCAAAGTCCCCAGCTCCCCTTAGGACCCCGGGGTCGAGATGGTGTGTTACATTTACATTGGAAGTCGGAACTTGGAGCTCTGAACAACATAACCTCAGAACTGGGCGCTTCCCAGTTTAAAAACTGGGACATCATGGAACATGGAATTCGAAAAAAATGGACAGTTAATGAAATGAAACGAAAACCCCAACGTTTATGCTGGGAGATGCTGGATTTCAATGCTTTTCCGACTTCAAACTTCCAACTTATGAGTACAACTGAACGCACCATTAGTCGCAGCAGAAACACCGCTGCTATCAAATGGATGAGCTGTGCAGTGTTATTAACCGAGAATTACGTGGAAAATGAACACCTTGCTTTCCCAACTCTGCAAGGATCTGCTCCAGCCTACACCGATTCAAGAAGGGGAAAATGTGGATTGATCACTGACAAGGCTGCTGCTGCTGCTGCCATTTCAACTTTGTGCTGCAGTGTAAGGTTAGTTTAACTAACGGAACATTAATCCTCACTTTTTCTACCCATGTGTGGCGCCTTACGTAGGGACGGTGGGTGGGGGGGACAGATGGGGGTCACTATAAATCTGGGGGGGACATGTCCCCCCTGTCCCCCGTGCCATCTGCGCCCTTGGATGTCATCATCACCACACATTTGGTCAGTAATTATATGTCCCAAATATCTTTTGTTACTTACAGGTAAAGCCTGCCCTGCCAAATAAAAGGAAGGAAAAGTGAGATCCTTATCCCCCTTGCTTTTACAAATTAGGACAACACTTTTTTTGCAGTTGTATTTAACATCAAAAATCAACCCATAATTAGAACATAAATTTAGCATTTCTTGAAACCCAGTGCTGCTGGGAGACAAGATGGCTAAATCATCAGCATACATAAGATGGTTTACCAGTGTATTGCCAACCATGCATCCTGTCCTACAGGCCCTCGGTTGTTCAGACAGGTCATTCATATAAATATTGAATAGAGCAGGTGAGAGTAACCCACCCTGTCAAACCCCATTACCCACGCCAAACGGTGTAGAGAATACTTCCCCCCATTTGACCTGCATGGTCTGGTTAGCATACCAGTATGATAGTGTTGGTAACTCGCCAGCGCCCCCTATAACGATCCCACAATTCCTTGCGCGCCCCACCCGGATGTGACGTAAAGTGGAACTGCTTTAACTGTATCGAGAGCGCCTCGATTCGTCCTCTCGTGTTCTGGCTACTGGAGTGGTCGGACGGACTGTTGGCACGCTCGCCTACAGTGTTGAGACTAACCGCTATTGTCTGAGAACAGCCTGTTCAAATTAGTTTCGGCCGAACTTTTGAACGACCCGCTAAGTTTCAGCGATATAGTGGTTTTGATTCTAAACCTTTGCAAAGTTTAACTACAGTTAAGTAGTTTTCCACGCTAAGAGGCATTTGCGGACAGCTTCGCTCCTCTCAGCCTTTTTCTCGTCGACGCATCACCGGAGGTTTCTCCTGAAGCACCGTGGGCCAGCTAGGCCTCCATCTCCCTGCTTCGTTAGCCGCGGTTGGACGCAACGCGCCGCTAACCTCCTCTCCTCGGATCGCGACCCTCAGCGCGGACATCGGAGAAAGAACTTCCATCGCATTGAGTAGGCACTTGGGCAAATTTTTAATTTGTAGCTTATTCAGATGGTTGTTAGGGTCATGTTTAAGCTTTGAGCTATTTAGCATACCCGCTCAGACACGGAAGGTGTTTGTTTGTTTTTATGGTTTGTTTTGGTTCTGTTTTTTTTTCTTTGAACTTGTTAGACAGGGTATCTTGCATGATATCTTTCCTTAACTCCATTGCTAGCTTCCCTATCTGATTAGCAGCGCAGCGGCAAGTTTATTTTAAGCTCCGAGGCTAGACCGCTACAAGGCCTAGTCCTCTCCATCCAACACCTATTACACACACATATACACACACTCTCTCTCTCTCTCTCGTGTTGAGTTCTTTGCCTAGATAGTCTGTTGGAAATTGTTAAGTACAGTGTTTGGATCCAGCTGTAACGTGGTCAGATTCTCCTTAGCAACTTATTGCTAGCTACCTCAGGGTGATACGCTAGCTCGTAGGCTTGTGTTCTCGACTAGGCCTGCAGGCGCCATTTTTCCGACGCCATTTTGGGTACCTTCCTCATTGAGTTACCTGTGATACGACACCTAGGCACTGACCGCCATTTTGTTTAAGCATTGCCAGAGTGGCTAGTCGTTAGCATCTGCCCACAGATACACACACACACACACGCATCGGCTTGCCCTAGCCTCACACACACACACACGCACACACAAGGGATTCTTTTCTTTTTTCTTCTATCTCTTTCTCTCTCTCTTTCCCTCAAATTTATAGTCCAGGTGTAATTGTTCCATTGTTTTGTCTTATTACCTTTGCCGACATTGAATGTATTTTGAGATTATTATTATTAGTGAGTAGTAGACAAATAAAAGCTAATAAAATTGAATTGCATTTTACTTGTTCCTGTTGTTTATTCACAAGGTCAACTATTTAGAACTCCTTTTTCCTTCAGAATTTAGCTTTTGTATACAACTGGGTTTCCCATCTAATGCAGAGCTACCATTAATCTTGAATGTAACCATTCACGGTGAGTATTAAGATTAATAATTTAAGATTTTATGAGACTGATCTTTATTTATAAATTGATTAATTTAATTATCAATTATTACATAATTTATAATTTAATTAATCCCAATTCAACCTACAATAGAATCCTAATTATACTGTTGGGGACACCCCTCTGTCTGAGCTTTAAAAAACAATTTAAAATGATTGTCAAATGCCTTAGAAGCATCAATAAAACAAATTAAAATGGAGGAATTCTGTGTTCTATACATCTCCACCATCTCCTTGAGAGCATAAATACATTGATCAGTGCCATGCATCGGCTTAAAGCCAAACTGATTATCTGTAGTGTCAATATAGCTACTAAGTCTGTCCAGCAAGATTCTTTCCAGCACCTTGGATAACACACTGGCTAGTGCAATTGGTCTATAGTTATCTAAGCTCCCCACCTTGCCCGCCTTGTCCTTGATAACAGGCACCAATGTAACAGGCAACATAGAATGTGGCAAAATACCATGAGTCATGAGCCCTGCAAGGCAGATTGCAAGAAGAGTTGCAGCCCTAGGCGTAGCAAGCTTGAGGTGCTCAGCAGTGATCTGATCCTGCCCACTTGCTTTATCATCAGCTAGCTGTGTGATTGCATGCTGGACCTCCCTACATGTAATTCCCACTGTGTCACTATTAGCAATATGGTCCACCATGTATACATCACTCTTAACACAGTTAAATAGCTCAGAGTAGTGTTGCTTCCACAACTCCGCTATCTTGCTGGCCCCAGACACCCCTTCTATGGAACACGGTAGTGGTGTACTGACCCGGTTTATATTCTTCACCTCCTTCCAGAATCCAGTAACATCTTTACCAAGAAGTTTCTCAGCCATAGCATCTGCTCTCATTGCTTGCTCATGCTTACTGATATAACGAATTGCATATTTATACCTAGCATTTGTACAACCCCGATTCCAAAAAAGTTGGGACAAAGTACAAATCGTAAATAAAAACGGAATGCAATGATGTGGAAGTTTCAAAATTCCATATTTTATTCAGAATAGAACATAGATGACATATCAAATGTTTAAACTGAGAAAATGTATCATTTAAAGAGAAAAATTAGGTGATTCTAAATTTCATGACAACAACACATCTCAAAAAAGTTGGGACAAGGCCATGTTTCCCACTGTGAGACATCCCCTTTTCTCTTTACAACAGTCTGTAAACGTCTGGGGACTGAGGAGACAAGTTGCTCAAGTTTAGGGATAGGAATGTTAACCCATTCTTGTCTAATGTAGGATTCTAGTTGCTCAACTGTCTTAGGTCTTTTTTGTCGTATCTTCCGTTTTATGATGCGCCAAATGTTTTCTATGGGTGAAAAATCTGGACTGCAGGCTGGCCAGTTCAGTACCCGGACCCTTCTTCTGCGCAGCCATGATGCTGTAATTGATGCAGTATGTGGTTTGGCATTGTCATGTTGGAAAATGCAAGGTCTTCCCTGAAAGAGACGTCGTCTGGATGGGAGCATATGTTGCTCTAGAACCTGGATATACCTTTCAGCATTGATGGTGTCTTTCCAGATGTGTAAGCTGCCCATGCCACACGCACTAATGCAACCCCATACCATCAGAGATGCAGGCTTCTGAACTGAGCGCTGATAACAACTTGGGTCGTCCTTCTCCTCTTTAGTCCGAATGACACGGCGTCCCTGATTTCCGTAAAGAACTTCAAATTTTGATTCGTCTGACCACAGAACAGTTTTCCACTTTGCCACAGTCCATTTTAAATGAGCCTTGGCCCAGAGAAGATGTCTGCGCTTCTGGATCGTGTTTAGATACGGCTTCTTCTTTGAACTATAGAGTTTTAGCTGGCGACGGCGGATGGCACGGTGAATTGTGTTCACAGATAATGTTCTCTGGAAATATTCCTGAGCCCATTTTGTGATTTCCAATACAGAAGCATGCCTGTATGTGATGCAGTGCCGTCTAAGGGCCCGAAGATCACGGGCACCCAGTATGGTTTTCCGGCCTTGACCCTTACGCACAGAGATTCTTCCAGATTCTCTGAATCTTTTGATGATATTATGCACTGTAGATGATGATATGTTCAAACTCTGCAATTTTACACTGTCGAACTCCTTTCTGATATTGCTCCACTATTTGTCGGCGCAGAATTAGGGGGATTGGTGATCCTCTTCCCATCTTTACTTCTGAGAGCCGCTGCCACTCCAAGATGCTCTTTTTATACCCAGTCATGTTAATGACCTATTGCCAATTGACCTAATGAGTTGCAATTTGGTCCTCCAGCTGTTCCTTTTTTGTACCTTTAACTTTTCCAGCCTCTTATTGCCCCTGTCCCAACTTTTTTGAGATGTGTTGCTGTCATGAAATTTCAAATGAGCCAATATTTGGCATGAAATTTCAAAATGTCTCACTTTCAACATTTGATATGTTGTCTATGTTCTATTGTGAATACAATATCAGTTTTTGAGATTTGTAGCATTCCGTTTTTATTTACAATTTGTACTTTGTCCCAACTTTTTTGGAATCGGGGTTGTATACTTTTTGTGGTCCAAGGCCGGCCCGTCTCTGGGCCTACCTGCCAGGACCCAGGCCTTATATGCATTCTTGGCTTCTGCATGAAAAGCACTCACATACTTGTTCCACCCTGGCTTACTGTTCTGTCTTTTATTAGAATGAGTAAAGAAAGGCCTACTGGCTTCATACAATGCTCTTGTAATGGAATTATACATACTACACAGGTCTTCACGATGAAAACTATCATTACAATTTACATTGGAACACAGAATTGCATCTCTAGGTAAAAATACATGTTTTAAAATTATTAGATTCGTAGCTAGTCGGGAAAAATACTTAGAGTCGGCTACTTTCTTCACTAGACACGCTTTCAGAGCTCGGAGGGGTGGGGGGTGTTTCACGTCGATGATGAAAAGCATGTTCTGTTCGAATTTTGCTTGTAAAATGTTAAATATTCCAAAACTCTCAGAAGTCCCTCCACCTCCTTTAATTACACTCCATACTAAATGTCTTCTTATAAGTAGTGCTCATAAACACTGACCAAATACGTCCCTATCTGCTCCATTTTATGAGCTCATCTGGCCAACAGGAGATGAATTTAATGCCATTGTGTGTCGTCTGTCTGGCGTCATCCACATTTCACAAAAATCGCTTCTTCTCCCTCCATTCTTCACCGATTTTGATTCTTTCTGGCATAAAGATAGGGGTACCTAGGGTGCATATAACTTCTACCCAGGTTTGCTGAATTACAATTATTAATGAAGTTATGGACTAATTAAACCTTAATGAGCAGTTCAACAAAAGATCTGCTCACTTGCGTATCCCCCCATTCTCACTAATATCAGAATGCAAGCGATTGAAGGAATAGGAAACTTATTATGAACGTTGACTTCAACAAGTAATTAACCCTGAAACAAGTAAATAGCATCCAGGTAAACTGATGCTTCTTGAAATAGCGTCAAAATCCACCCTGTGTGTTTCGTAAATACAGTGGTGCTTGAAAGTTTGTGAACCCTTTAGAATTTTCTATATTTCTGCATAAGTATGACCTAAAACATCATCAGATTTTCACACAAGTCCTAAAAGTAGATAAACAGAACCCAGTTAAACAAATGAGACAAAAATATTATACTTGGTCATTTATTTATTGAGGAAAATGATCCAATATTACATATCTGTGAGTGGCAAAAGTATGTGAACCTCTAGGATGAGCAGTTAATTTGAAGGTGAAATTAGAGTCAGGTGTTTTCAATCAATGGGATGACAATCAGGTGTGAGTGGGCACCCTGTTTTATTTAAAGAACAGGGATCTATCAAAGTCTGATCTTCACAACACATGTTTGTGGAAGTGTATCATGGCACGAACAAAGGAGATTTCTGAGGACCTCAGAAAAAGCATTGCTGATGCTCATGAGGCTGGAAAAGGTTACAAAACCATCTCTAAAGAGTTTGGACTCCACCAATCCACAGTCAGACAGATTGTGTACAAATGGAGGAAATTCAAGTCCATTGTTACCCTCCCCAGGAGTGGTCGACCAACAAAGATCACTCCAAGAGTAAGGCGTGTAATAGTCGGCGAGGTCACAAAGGACCCCAGGGTAACTTCTAAGCAACTGAATGCCTCTCTCACATTGACTAATGTTCATGTTCATGAATCCACCACCAGGAAAACACTGAACAACAATGGTGTGCATGACAGAGTTGCAAGGAGAAAGCCACTGCTCTCCAAAAAGAACATTGCTGCTCATCTGCAGTTTGCTAAAGAGCACGTGGACAAGCCAGAAGGCTATTGGAAAAATGTTTTGTGGATGGAGGAGACCAAAATAGAACTTTTGGTTTAAATGAGAAGCGTTATGTTTGGAGAAAGGAAAACACTGCATTCCAGCATAAGAACCTTATCCCATCTGTGAAACATGGTGGTGGTAGTATCATGGTTTGGGCCTGTTTTGCTGCATCTGGGCCAGGACGGCTTGCCATCATTAATGGAACAATGAATTCTGAATTATACCAGCGAATTCTAAAGGAAAATGTCAGGACATCTGTCCATGAACTGAATCTCAAGAGAAGGTGGGTCATGCAGCAAGACAATGACCCTAAGCACACAAGTCGTTCTACCAAAGAATGGTTAAAGAAGAATAAAGTGAATGTTTTGGAATGGCCAAGTCAAAGTCCTGACCTTAATCCAATCAAAATGTTGTGGAAGGACCTGAAGCAATCAGTTCATATGAGGAAACCCACCAACATCCCAGAGTTGAAGCTGTCCTGTACGGAGGAACGGGCTAAAATTCCTCCAAGCCGGTGTGCAGGACTGATCAACAGTTACCGCAAACGTTTAGTTGCAGTTATTGCTGCACAAGGGGGTCACACCAGATACTGAAAGCAAAGGTTCACATACTTTTGCCACTCACAGATATGTAATATCGGATCATTTTCCTCAATAAATAAATGACCAAGTATAATATTTTTGTCTCATTTGTTTAACTGGGTTCTGTTTATCTACTTTTAGGACTTGTGTGAAAATCTGATGATGTTTTAGGTCATATTTATGCAGAAATATAGAAAATTCTAAAGGGTTCACAAACTTTCAAGCACCACTGTACATTCAGTCGGTAAACAGGAAGTCGATGTGCGACAGACCTGAAAACAGTATACATGGTATAGAACCCCAAGCTGAAGCTTGGTACCAAATATCAAGCAGTTGTGATTTGTAGTTGCTGAGAAAAGTGTTAGGAAAATTTTGGAAATCTACACTATAGGTTTTGTAAATGCATTCAGTCGGTAAACAGGAAGTCTATGTGTGACAGACCCCCAAGCTGAAGCTCAGTACCAAGTGGCTACGATTTGTTGTTGCTGAGAAAAAGGGTGTTTCGGATGGATGGAGATACCTACGGACAGAGGTAAACCGGTATACTCCCCTAGGTCGGTATTCCTAGGGTGGATATAGCTTGCAGCATTTACTGCGCAAAGAAGGTGGCCCACTTTAGATCGTTCATTTTGGACTAGGCGGGGCCGAAGTGAGCTACGCTGTCATTGATAGTCTTGTCCTGATTTAGCTGGAAATCCAGATCCAGTTGTTCCCTGTCTTTATTAGGCCTACTGGTCTGTTTTTTGCAGCAAATAATTAAAGCGGATACAATGCTGATATTTTTGAATACGTTCATTTTTACGTTTCTTTCGAGTGTTAAAGCAATTTATCCGACACACAAAGTTTATGGTAAAAACGTCAAGTGTCACGATGATGGTTTTTCTTCGCATCACTCACCTCAACACCTTATTAAAATTCTTATTTAGTCCAAAAGAAAGACAGATTAAAGAAATCTATCATGAATTATGTTTTACAATAATGCAGTCATATTTCACAAAATATGAAATGTTTATGCATCATGCGTTATGAATTGTTACTATGATGCATTATACAAGTAAGTCATGTTCATAACTCATCACCAAGCCTCATGTGTATTCAGAAGTCATCATGTACATATGGCCTTCTGAGTAACTGACTGAAGAATCCATGAAGAATGAGAGAGGTGTTAAACGGCTTGGAAATCTGGAGAAGAAAAAAAAAAACAACGAAGTGCTGTTATTATATCCTGACTTGGTAAGAGAGCTCGGGGCGCTCAGGTACACCATGCACAGCTTTATTACCACCGCTCTTACTGAGTGGCATGAAAGCATTTAAGAGGAAATGACAGCTCAATTTAGCACCATCGTCTGCATCTGAGCTGCACCTCAGCTCTCGGGAGCGGTACAAATACACCACTGGCACCAGGGATTGTAGCTCAGAGTCAAGCACTGCATCAGGATAATATTAGCTGTTCGTCGATCACTTAATCTGTTCACTACTCATGAATCCCGGATTCCTTTACTGAAATTCTCAAATGCGTCGTTACTGGAGTCAAATCCAAGCCCAGGTTTAGCCAAGATCACATCTTCATGGGATCGAAGGAAAGTCAATATCAAGTCCAAATGAAAGTGAGAGGGAGAGAGTCGAGGCCAAAAAGAAGACATGAAAATCCTTTCGAGACCAAGCCAACTCTTCCTGCATTGTGCCAGTGATTACACCGTTTCCTCAAAGAAGCGTCTCGTCAACATCGAGACTGGACATGAGTCCTACAGCTCAAGAAGCCAATATCAAAATAAATAGTCATGCAGTTCTCTTTATTGCCCAGACCAAAAAAAAAAGACGATTACGCAGGGCAGGGGGAAATACAGCAAGGCAGACAGGAAATAAAGCAGATACATTTATTTTCCAAGCATGAAAATATTTCACATGAGATAAAGCTGATTTGATGGACTCCTGCACAAGATTACGCTGGAAAGAGCTCACCCCCCACGGTGGTGTAGTGGTTAGCGCTGTCGCCTCACAGCAAGAAGGTCCGGGTTCGAGCCCCGTGGCCGGCGAGGGCCTTTCTGTGCGGAGTTTGCATGTTCTCCCCGTGTCCGCGTGGGTTTCCTCCGGGTGCTCCGGTTTCCCCCACAGTCCAAAGACATGCAGGTTAGGTTAACTGGTGACTCTAAATTGACCGTAGGTGTGAATGTGAGTGTGAATGGTTGTCTATGTGTCAGTCCTGTGATGACCTGGCAACTTGTCCAGGGTGTACCCCGCCTTTCGCCCGTAGTCAGCTGGGATAGGATCCAGCTTGCCTGCGACCCTGTAGAACAGGATAAAGCGGCTAGAGATAATGAGATGAGATGAGCTCACCCCCTACCCCCCACTTTGATTTAACAGGACACAAACTCTGAACGTGTAAACTTAGCATCTTTAAATTCCTCCTGAGCACCAGTGACACGCCTCCCAAGAACCATAGTTTGGGGGGGGGACCCCCCCACACACACACCCAGCACCATAGTGAAAAACATGCCTCCCTGGTGCTGCACTGAGAGACCTGCCTCCCTGGTGCCCCACTGAAAAAATATGCCTCCCTGGCACCGTACTGAGCAACCCGCCTCCCTGCCGCCATAGTGAAAAAAATACACCTCCCTTACACCGTACTGAGAGACCCGCCTCCCTGACGCCGTAGTGAAAAAAAATACGCCTCCCTGGCGGCGTACTGAGAAACCCGCCTCCCTGGCACCACACTGAAACACATGCCTCCCTCGTGCCGTACTGAAAGACCTGCCTCCCTGGCACCGTAGTGAAAAAAATACGCCTCCCTGGCGGCGTACTGAGAAACCCGCCTCCCTGGCGCCACACTGAAACACATGCCTCCCTCGTGCCGTACTGAAAGACCCGCCTCCCTGGCGCTGCACAGAGAGACCCGCCTCCCTGGCGCTACTGTAGACCATCTTCATGTCGTCATTAAGTAATAAGGAAGTTATGATGTTCCAATTCAACGATTTCAGCTGAGCACGAGCTTATCCACACGACGTCCTTTAATTGTGTAAAATAATGAAAGGCTAATAAAATAGAATACATTTAATAAAGCAGTTTATATCCTCATTATCAGTGGACCCTAAAAAGCACTGAAATATGATTTGTAGTCTGTATCCAGCTGTTAACTGTAGTGCGCTTTGATGCAAACACGCTGCGTAAATAAAACAGCCTAAAAATAGTGACGTCGTTGAGTCGCAAAAAAATAGTCACCTTAATAGAACCAGACAAAGCTCTAATACAAACACAAGGCCCCTTATACAGCTTGGTTTCTTTTCTAAAACGGTTCCAGCACCCAGCAGGGAGGAGCTCATTGCAGATTCACCACCTCCAGATGATCTCCCCAGACCCCAGCACTTGGGAAGATCCGTGTCTTTTTCATAATTGATTATGGAACCAGAGGAGTTGTTTCTCAGCATTATGATGAGCACCGAGTCCTTTTTACAGCTCAGAATTTCATTCAACATTATACACACACATCTAAGAGATGAGTCAGGCCCTGGAGAGTTTTCTTTATTGAAACGCTAAAGGCAGTGAGAAGATTATTTTTTTGTGGACCTGGACAGGTGCAGCAAATACTGAACAGAATAATAATTGTACTCTTGCAGGGCTTTGTCTTGAAAATAACAGCACTGCATCGCATTGCAATTCCGCTCACTTTCTTCGCCACAGTCGTTAAAACAGGAGGTTGAGGGGATGAGGACAGGTAATGGGTCACAATTAACTCATGAACAGATTTTCTTTGAAATTACTAGCTTCATTTGCATTTAAAGGTTCATCACCTGCCCTTGCAGAGCGAACTGCAGAGTAGAAGATGCAGCGAGGGAACTGAACAAGGTCGAGGGTGCCAATACTTTCAGCTTACGATAAGCAAACATAAGATCAGAACATTATTATGGTACACCCTATGTAGTGAGCAAATGTAGCAAACAAAAACCTCGAAGATGTTGCATTTACGATTGATCAGCTACGCCAAGCTACGAGATGCAAGTTTATGCTAACGGTCCATAACTAGCAACAAGAAAACATCACTGTGGCAAAATAAAAAATAAAAAAATCTGAAACAATAAAACACGATTTTATCGTAAAATAGTGACCGTGTGTCATAAAATGTTCAGAAAAAAAATTATATTTATATATTATTTATTTATTCATTTCACACACACAGGTATAGTGACGTCAAAACTCAAGATCACCATGTAGAAAAAGAAGAAAAAAAATTTCAAAAAAGCCAGAGATGTTACAAAAATGCTTTTGTAACATGACTGATCAGTGGGCTGGACTACTTATAGCTCCGCCCCCATATCCTTGCTCAGTTTACTTCGTACCCGGATAAGAAAAGGAATCAAATTCAGCACTGAATCACAGCACACCTCAATTAATACTGAAAATAACGAAGTAATTTTCACCTCACTAATTTATCGTAGTATCTGCGATCCGTTGTATTATCCGCAGTTTTTGGATTTATAGAGCTCAAGCAATACCTTGTGATGGGCTTGAAACAGGATGTAAAATGTCCCTTAAGCAAATTATATTTTAAGGTACGTAGGGCCAGATTTACTCAACAGGAGATATTAGCATAAAAAAGTGCTAATGGGCGTGGCCAGTTTTGCACATGATGATCCAATGATCTCATCTCATTATCTGTAGCCGCTTTATCCTGTTCTACAGGGTCGCAGGCAAGCTGGAGCCTATCCCAGCTGACTACGGGCGAAAGGCGGGGTACACCCTGGACAAGTCGCCAGGTCATCACAGGGCTGACACATAGACACAGACAACCATTCACACTCACATTCACACCTACGGTCAATTTAGAGTCACCAGTTAACCTAACCTGCATGTCTTTGGACTGTGGGGGAAACCGGAGCACCCGGAGGAAACCCACGCGGACACGGGGAGAACATGCAAACTCCGCACAGAAAGGCCCTCGCCGGCCACGGGGCTCGAACCCGGACCTTCTTGCTGTGAGGCGACAACGCTAACCACTACACCACCGTGCCGCCCTGATCCAATGATGTGTAAATTAATGAACACAGATCCAGACAGGTCATTTTAATAACGACCAACACAATCTACCAAAAGCAACGCAAATTAGCGTAATTTTTTTTTTTCCCCCACATATAGTAAAAGACAAAAATGACAACAATAAGAAACTACGTGCTGGGGAAGAAAGGAAACCTATTAGGCCTATACTACCGTAGATCCTCCCCCATACATCCATTATCCATCACCGCTTATCCTGTGCAGGGTCGCAGGAGCCTATCCCAGCTGACTATGCGTGAGAGGCAGGGTACACCCTGGACAAGTCACCAGATCGTCGTCGGGCTGACACACAGACAACCAACCATTTACACTCATTCACCACCAATTAACTTAACCTGCATGTAGGAGTGTTCACACGGCACATATTTGCATCGATGCTGCACCGATGTATTTTGTTGCGATATATCTTACACCGGTGTAAATTTTGTGGAGCGTTCACACGTCACAAACCTGCTTACTAGAGAGAAGCGTATTAGCACCGGTGCAGCCCCACTTGCGTTCACACGGCAGTTTTTGCGACCGTGCTATACGATAATAATAATGCGGAAATGAAATATGCGCACGCGTGAAAATGTACTTCCTTTTCCCGGTTGTCATGGCATCACCAAGCGCCGGGAAAACAACGTGGACGAAGACACCAGTGTTGCCAGATACTGCTGACGTTTTCCAGCCCAAAATATGTTCAAATCCATCAAAATGCACTTAAAACCGCCCAATCTGGCAACACTGGAAGACACGCAGTTCTGTTGTTGTTAATATTCGCCATTTTGGAAGCGCAAAATACCAGGATGCAAATTATGCAATGCCCGTATGTAATCAACTCTCCTCACGCGTAGCGAGTCTACCCTGTAGCGTTCAGACGTCCCATTTTATAATCGGTGCTGCCCCGCAAACTAGCGTTTACTCCGGAGTAAATTTCTTAAACCACCTCCCGAGCAGGGTTAGATTTGCACCGGTTTAAGCAGCTTTCAGTGGCTACACCGCTATAACTTTGTACCGTGTGAACGCTCTACCGGGGCAGCCCCGGTGCTACACCGGAGTAAAAGTTGCCGTGTGAACACCCCTCGTCTTTGGACTATAGGGGAAACCGGAGCACCAGGAGGAAACCCACGCGGACACGGGGAGAACATGCAAACTCTGCACAGAAAGGCTCCAGTCAGCCACTGGGCCCGAACCCAGGACCTTCTTGCTGTGAGACGACAGTGCTAACCACTACACCACAGTGCCGCCCTATCTCACATACCATAAGTCTAAAAGTAATTAAAATGGTTAAACATGTTTATCAATACTATCATACCTAAGTAAACCAATAACGAAAGTACAAAATGTGTAAAAAGATAGTTTATCGCATAACATCGGTACAACTGAACTGTGGAAAAATGTGTTGAGGCTTTCAGAGATAACCGTCATTAGGCTGGTGAAAAGCTCGTCTTCATCGTCGGGTTCCATCCTCGGGTCGAGGGTTGGATGCAATAGCCATTCGCGCTGCTTTGATGCAGCTGAGGCCTGTCCACCGACAGATGTTGGATGTCCATAAAATTCTTGGCCTTCCTCCATTCATTTTTCCTTCTAAAAGTGTGCAATGAAAAATATTGTGGCAGATATGCCCAAAATACTTAAGTTTCTTAATTTGTATAATGTTCATGAGGCATTCCTTGATGTTAATCCTCTCTAATACCTCCTTGTTGGTGATTTTTGCTGTCCAGGGAACTCCTAAAATCGTCCAGGGTATTCCTAACAATGCTACAAATACCCTGGTGAAGAGTTACTAGGGTACTAAACTCTAGTACTAGGAAATGTTACGAGGGTACTAATTACTAGACTCTGTGTGGGGGGGGGGGGGACTTTATACAAAACGGCCAACAAAATTTCCACTTAGAATGTCAATAAACAGGCGAAATGATAGGAGCAATTTGTGAAAAATGCAATAATTCTTGAAAAAAAAATACATTCTCAGCATCAAATACTTTTATCCCATATTTTGTTGCTTTTTTTTGGTACTTTTTGAAGTTTTGGTTTTGAGTTTTTATTTTGTCCTTGGTTGGTTTAGCAACACGCGCCGCCATTTTCTTCTTCTTCTTCTTTAGGGTTCTTTTGGCGGTTGGCAAACCAACTTAAAGGTGGATTACTGCAGGCTTGTAGTACTCGAGTCCGACTCGTGCCCTAATTTTAAGGACTCGTTACTCAACTTGGACATGAGCACTGATGACTCGGACTCATAAATTAACTGCATTCAGACTCGTAAATTGGAAACGAGGACTCGGACACGAGAATTTTGGGGGTTTTGTTTTCGAGTCGAGTTTTTATTGCGTCCTCGGTTGGTTCAGCAACACGCGCCGCCATTTTGTTTTTCTCGATATCCTAGTAGTAGTGTAGCCAATCAGAGCGTGCGATTGCTTATGCCCAGTGAACGTGGATAGAATAATTACAGATATTTGAAGATGTACACAGGTAAAGATAGTGTCATGGTGTTACACGCCTATTCCCCAGAGGTGGACAAAGTACTCAACTTAAGTCAAAGTACAGATCCCATTGGTTAAATGTTACTCCGATACAAGTGAAAGTTGTACAGTCAAAATTTGACTCAAGTTAAAGTCCTGAAGTACTTGCGTTTAAAAATACTTAAGTATTGTATTTGCCAAAATGCTTACAAAACCTAACGTCCTTGAAACAACCTACTAGATTTACAGAATGAACGTATGTTGTGCCATCATGGTGGTTTAACATTAAGCTAGTCAGTCAGTGAAGCTCCACCGGATATGCTAGCAAACTCTTTTCAAACACAAAATCACATTAAGTAGCCAAAGTGACCAGAAAAGAAAGATTTCTACATTGTTTATTTGGCAAGATTATGCTAAAACATGTTTTTGAAAGGACTTCAGATAAGTTAACATTATTCATGTTAGCGTAACTCTGTTTTGACCTGCTAACTAACAGCGTCCAAGTTAACGTGAAGAAGGCGATGGCAACTTGGTGGGCAAATCCATAGAAAGTCATTTGACTAACCAGACTGCACAGATACTGCAACATTATCGCGAGTTTGAAAAGCACAAACGACTTCATTGCAAGCTTTCTCTTGGAATAAAACGTTTGCAGACCTCAATGCTTCCACAGGCTGGACGGTGAGATTTTGTAGGCCATGATGTGGTTCGTTTAAGGCAAATAAAGCAAACATTTAAGACAAAATAAAAAAACTGAAATGGGTTCATGGGCCAGGAGTGCATGCATTCCCCAGAAGAACCACCTCCTTCCATTCTGCCATCAACCCATCACAGTTTTGTAGTCAAGTCACGAAACCAAGTCTGAGTCCAGTCTCGAGTCCCCAGTGTTCAAGTCCAAGTCATTAAAAAAATTGAGTCGAGTCCAAGACTCCAACCGCACCATGTGATGGTGTCTCTTTCAGCACCATTAACATTAGTTTGTTCCTGAACAGGTGAATGTGCTTCTCTTTATCAGGGAGTGTGAAGTATTCGGTCAGAGATGGTTGGGAGACGGATGGAAGTGCAGAAGGTGTGTTTATTAATACAAGTGAAGACGGTAAACAATCCAGAACGGCAGGCAAAATCGTAAAACGGTGAAACAGGCGATAGGTCGAGCGAGACACAAACTGCTGGTACCTCGTATAGTGAAGGCTACATCAGGGGGTGGAGCCTTTTCTTACAAAGCCCCACAGTTATGGAACAGCCTTCCAAGCAGTGTTCGGGAATCAGACACAGTCTCAGCGTTTAAGTCTCGGCTGAAAACAGATCTGTTTAGTCAAGCCTTGTGTTAATGGTGTTCATGAGGTAAAGGTGTAGATCTGGAGGGTCCTCAGACAGAGTGTTTTGGTAAACTGGGATGTATGGATGCTGTCAGTCCCCACTCGCTTGCTCACTCGAGTTTGTTGATGGTGTAGTGGCTGCTGCTTTATGTCCCGGGGCCCCTCATGCCTGTGTTACCTTCTGGCTCTCCCCTTTTAGTTATGCTGTCATAGTTAGTTTTGCCGGAGTCCCTGCTTGCACTCAGTGCAATATGTATACTGTTCCTACTTATTCAGGTGACATTGGGCATACCTAACAACCTGTGGGTTTTTTTCCTTCCCCCAAATCTGTTCCTCTGAGTTACATGTCGGTCCTGAGATCGAGATGCTGAACCTCTTCTGCTCCTCGGACCTGCCTGATCCATCCTGGTGCCCTATGTCTGGTTGGAGTCTCATCACATCACTCCTGTGGAGGACGGCCCCATGTGGATAGTCGGGGCTTGCGCCTGGAGGACGCTCTGGACTCTTGCAGTGGTGCTTTTGTGGCTGGGGACTGCAGCTGACTTGCTGACTTTGGGACTGCAGTTGTCGTGAACGGTTTTGCGCTCAGGTTTCCATCGGTGGGGGGTTTATAGCATCAACGAAGCTGACTTTATGTTAGGACTGTTAATGTTATAGTCATGTTGTCTGTTGTTGCCCAAATGAGGATGGGTTCCCTTTTGAGTCTGGTTCCTCTCGAGGTTTCTTCCTCATGTTGTCTGAGGGAGTTTTTCCTTGCCACCGTTGTGCTCATTGGGGATAGATTAGGGATAAAATTAGCTCATGTTTTAAGTCGTTCAAATTTTGTAAAGCTGCTTTGCGATAATGTTTATTGTTAAAAGTGCTATACAAATAAACTTGGCTTGACAAACAGGCTATCGTAGACTCTGCAGAATCAAAGACGAGAAACAGGGAAACCAAACAAGGAAATAAGGCTCGGTAACGTGTCAGCAACGTGACTCAATACTTCGTAAAGTAAGCGCGTTTTCACAGTTTTTATATAGGTGTGCTGATTTTGCCTTAATCCTGTGCAAGTCATTTACGGCGTGCGTACGAGAGTCTATCTGATGCACGCACCAAGGAACGCAGGTGTGACACACTTGCATGAAATTAGTACAAAAATTAATGTAGATATAAATATAAATATGTTCTGACAAATTATTATGGCACATTACAAAAAATAAAGAAAAAATCCGAGTCCTCATCTCCAATTTATGAGTCCAAGTCATCAGTCCAAGAGTCATGAGTCCAAGTTGAGGCACGAGTTGGACTCGAGTACTACAAGCCTGACTGATTGTGCTCAAATAATGCTGCTGAGAAATCACCGAACTTGATTGTGTATTGTCTATGGAAGTGATGTGACCCTAGTGATTACTGATCGGCTGTCTCAGTGTCACCTGCAGAGTGCAAAAAAAAAAAAAAAAAAACATTTTAGAAAAGAAAAGAACATCCACTTTCAAAGCTGCTTCATAGTAACGATTAACAAGGACCTTCATAGAAATGTAGTGGAGTGAAAAGTATGATATTTGTCTTTCAAAATGTAGTGAAGTTAAGGTCATAGTTTTCAACAACAACAAAAAATAATACTGAAGTGTACTTAAGTACTAGCCTGGGCCTCCCCATCCTAAGCGTGACGCAACACGAGGGCCTGTTGCGAGCTTAGTCTGGCCAGGCAAGCTATCTACAGCTCTTCCAAGCTCCCAAAAAATCGGGAACCAATCAACTTTGAGCATCTCCAACGGCCCTGGGTAGAGGCGTGTTCAAGGCACTGACGTAGTAGAACCGCGACCGGAAGCCATAGATTGTTTACAGAATCTATGCCGGAAGCGCTTCATTCACGCTTCTGCATCTATTACGCATAGATGCTGTATTGAAAGCATTCAACGGGAAGTTCTCATTGAAAACGGAGCAAAGAGCAGCCCTGGAGGTATTTATTGAAAGGAAGGACGTTTTCGCCTTGCTCCCGACCGGCTTTGGTAAGAGTTTAATCTACCAGTTAGCCCCATCGCGTCACATACGTCAGAGGAAAGAGTGATGTGATTGGTTTAAGCTTCGTCACAGCCTTTTCTGGCTTTGACCAGTAGCAAACTGAGGCATTTCAGGGAGGCGGGTCAACCACGGGCTCTGGGAAACGGTTGGGCTTAATAGCTTGGCCAGACCAAATGCTTGGAGAGCTTTGAAGTCCCGTTAGCCAGGCTACTTAAGTACGGTACTCAAGGAAATGTTCTTCGTTACTGTCCACCCTCTGCTATTCATCAGGAAAGGATTTCTGAAATTGTGACTTTTTTTTTTTAAACAGTCACATCAACTCCCCCCCCCCCCCCCAATTTATATCCTGTTAATTTATTTGAAGCAGGTGTTTCTTGCTATGAAGTGCAAGACCTTTTTCATAAATGAGTGACTATAAATTTCCCCCAATAGCCGTAATCACCTTGTTCATGGGAACTGGTAATGTTCTTGTATTTATTAACTGTATTTTGGGTCTTTATTTCAATTCAGAGACTGGGTGAACCATAGAGGAGTGGGTGTGTGGGTGGGTGTGTGTGTGGTGCACAGATGGCAGCCAAACACATTCTTGGACTAGCGGACAAAACGGTAAATAATTGGTCGTTATGGTTGAACACATTCCTGAAAAAGAGAAAATGTTCCAATTTGTGAAAAGAAGAAAAACATTTTTTCTTTATTCTGCTGTGACCCTGTAGACAAGTTCAACAAAACTTTCTCATCTTCACAGAGCACAGGAGACAGCGGTGCTGCATCAGAAAACCAGCGACTGTTTCCATTTTTAAGTGTTCATTTATCTATTAATTTATTTTAAAGGGAATCAGAAACCCATCTCACCGCCGAGGAAGTCAAACTGCAGTGACTGGAGTGTGTGTGTGTGGCGCAGGAGAGAATGTTTTATGATGACAAATTATAAGGACAGGAAGATTGAGAGACTAGAACCAGAACATCCGGACTGACATTTCTTTCACTAATGAACCAGCGGCTAGTGCTGGACATGAATCATCTACTGATGGAGGAAAGAACTTAAAAAATAAAATCGATATTCCTCTCAAAAAGAAAGAGGACTGAAACTTTAGGAAGCTTCATCATGTGGCTCAGATTCACCAAGAGAGAAATATGTGGTCCCAAAGCATCCAAGCAAGAAAATAAAGAAATGGCGTCCATGTTTTCATTTTAACACACGGTTCAGGATCAGACTTTCTTACAAAGCCGTGATGTACAATCCATTCAGAAAGCATCACACACACTGTTGATGGAAACACCTTACACTCCTTATAATGCAGTAACAAGATTTAGAAACACTAATACATTTATAACAATGTGCGGAATGATTTATAGTGTGTTATACTCAAATAAATAGCAGTGCGTTAAATTGCGTAAAATGAAATAATTCAATAATATTGGCTGGCGTTGTGGTATATCGAACGAGTCGAAGACGAGTAGCCGAATGGAATACATCTGATAGACCACGAAAAAAAGCCAGCTGTTATTATTATACATTCGCACACACTTCATATCAGCATTCTCAAAGGCGGACGTTAGCTTACCTGCGACTTGGTGCTGTTAGCACGGCCGTCCAGTTACCTTCCAGCCAGTAGTGCGTTAGCGAAGGCCAATGCTAGCGGAGTCAAGCCGGATATTATCATTATTCCTGTGTAATTTACTTAGTTACTTTTAAAAATCAACATCAACAGCTACACACAACAAAGCAATCTGGCAGATAAAATTCTCTCAAAATCTTCTGTACTTAATGAAGCAAACCTGGCGGCCATGTTTGTTTACAAACCTTCACAGTCACTCGCTAGCATGCAGGTTTTACATCTCCGATGTGTCCCTTTTCCAGTTTTTCGATGTCCGTTGGTATGTTTTTCTCTTGTAAATATGCATGAAGAATACCTAATGAAGTTTTGGGAGTCTTTCAGGTGTTCAGCACGTCTTTTTCAGTTTATTTATTCACTGCTTAAACCTAGCACTGGATTAGCCTCGCCTTCTCTCTCCGCAACAAAGAAATGATTGTGCGCATGCGCAGCAGAAAAGTTGTGTCATTGGATCTTCGCATGAGCTCTGACGTCATGTTGTCTTGACAACATGCAATATTATAACAATAGTGCATGCTCATTCTCCATTGGGGAGAGTGGTGTAATACACAGAGGATAAGCAATAGAATATTGCATGCTATCAATAAACCCACTAAAAGGGAATAGAACACGTTTTTATCCCATGGGAAAAGTGGCCTGTATGTATAATAAGTGTTTATTTCCAAATATAGTGGAAATGTTACACATTCAACTCCAAATCAGAGCATTAACAAATTTTATCGTGTTTTTTTTTTCCTCTTCAAATTCAATCTGAACTCATATTTCATTGCGTAAACATTGTTTTTAATAACTGCTGCACATCTGCATTGCATCGAGTCAACCAACTTCTGGCACCACATACAGGTATTTCAGCCCAAGATGAACGAACTCAAACTCCATTCCATGGTTCCTGAGAATTTTGGGGGTTTGCTTCAGAAACTGCATTTTTAATGGCACCCCACAGGTTTTCAGTGGAGTTGAGGTCAAGGGATTGAGCTGCCACTCCATTACCTCAATCCTTTCAGTCTGGAACCGAGACATTCTCGCTTACTCATGTGTTTGGGGTCGTTGTCTTGTTTCCTCTTCGGCGTACGTCAGCATCATCTCTTCAAATGTTGTGATGTGATGTATTCAGACCGATCCATGATCCCTGGGGTACGATAAACCGGCCCAACACTGTAGTATGAAAAACATCTCCAGACCATGATTTTAGCGCCACCATGCTTCACAGTCCTCAGCATAGTGTGGCTTGGATTCAGAACCCGGGGGTCGTTTGACGTACCGACGATGACCAGAGCCGAAAAGAACAATTTTACTCTCGTCAGTCCACACAACGCGACACCATTTCATGTCCCCAACAATGGTGCTTTACGGGGAGTTCTTGCTGAGGGCTTTGATCAAACATCTTCTGACTGGAACAGTACTTACAGGTGATTTGAAATCATCTTTGATCTTTCTGGAGGTGATGACTGATTGGCTGAATCGTTGCCATTCTGACTATTCTACGATCCGTTTCAACAGGAGTTGCTCATTTTCTTTTGCGTGTTTTAGGATTTTGTTGCCATTTTAAATATTTGAGATCATTTGCTGCACTTTGTTTATACGTTTTCCCCTCTCCGAATTTAATCAGTGATCATCTGAACAATGTTTGGAACAGCCAGTTTTACTTGACAATTCAGAGCAAAATATAGGACACTGTGTGAAACATTTGCTTCCTTTCTTCCTTAATAAAGGACAATTAATACCTTTTTTTTTCCCCCACGGAACACATTCTGTAATTAAACTCCACACTGCTATTATTTTGGACACGCCAAAATAATTACTCCGAACAAGCAACGTGCACATCATGGCATGTGCATGGGTCTGTTGTTTTTCTATGACACTACTACAGGAAGTTATTTGCCGTGCAGAAATATCACGACTACTACCGTAATAACAGGGGTTCATCAGGTTACTGATGTACTGTGATTTTTTTTTCTTAATGCAACTGTAGGTCATTACAGGCCACATAAAGCCTTCATACAAACCTGCCATAAATATATACAGTATACAATATTACTATATTAATTTACATAGAGCTACTTTAAACCTACATAAGCCATATGAAACATTTATTAGGCATATCAGACGCTCAAAGTTTCCAAACCTGTCACTGCTTAACTCTTGAATATTTTCTATCATTAAAAAGCTTATAATCTCTGCTTTCCACAGAAATGTAACTGGTGAAGATCTGTTCAGTACTTTGGGAGTAACGGCAGGTTGAAGTCGGTACAACAGAGTAAAAACTCTGCTCGCGGGACGTCAGGAAACTGCCGGTGCTTTTCTTTTTGAGTCACGGGAAAGTGCTCTCCCTCTCTCTCTTGCTCTCTTCAGCAGCCGGTTTCACTAAGTTAGACTATGACTTTAACTTAGACAGCGGGTATAGTCGGGCTTAGCATAGACGTCTAACAAATACTGTTGCACAAAGCAGTTAAGACTCCGACTATCTTAAGTCATACTATGCTGCAAAGGATTGTGGGTATTTTAAGACTCTTTTCAAAACAAAAAAAATGGCGGACAGTGGTCATTCAGCCACTCGAAAAATCTGGCTATATTAGAGGAATTTAATTCCTACAAAGACGTTTTATTAGGCAAATTCAGCAAAGAATGTAGCAATAAGAAAAAACATGAAGTGTGGGAAAAAATAACGTCGTCTGTGAATAACGTTAATCCATCTGCGAGAAGAGATGTTGCTGCCGTGTGTAAAAACACCCCCACTGGAGGAGGGGGTTTGAAGAAACTAAAAGTAACCACCGAAATGGTCATCAACATTTATGGCGATGAGTCGCCCTTATTCTGGGGAGTGAAAGGAGGAAAGGAGAGCGGAGTAACCGGCTTCGCCAGACCCAGCAGCAACGTTGCTAGCAACGTTGAAGCTGAGGCTCCTTCACCCTCGGAGTTGTCATCACCCAGTACCTGCGCGGATGTGACACTACACGAAGAGCCTACCAAAAGGAAAGACTGCAACTTAAATTGAAGAGACTCGCGCAGATGGAGGAGTGATGTGTGTGTGTGTGTGTATGAGAGAGAGAGAGAGAGAGAGAGAGAGAGAGAGAGATAAGTGATGAGTGGTGATGTAATTATATGCATAAATGAATTGATATTTATATTATTTATATATATTTATAAGTAATAAAATGAATAAGCTGGCATTACACTGTTTGTTCTTTCTTGAATACTTTATAGTTAGATTATAATAGCCTAAATTTGTGTATTACATACTTGCAATGTACTTCACTGCCTTAACATTTCAAGCTTTCTTGTAGTTATTGACATTGATGGCACTTATGGCTTGACTGTTTTTTTTTTTTTTTTTAAATTAAATTTTATAGCCCTTAGACCCATATTAGACTGGGGGGAGGGTGTCTTACTTTTTAAGCCTAAAATTAGACTTAAAAAATTAGTCTTAACTTTTGTGAAACTGTCTTACTTGCATTAGACTGGTCTATAAAGAAACTTAAGACCAATCTTAACCCATAGACCAGTCTAAACTACTTTAGTGAAACCGGACCCTGATCGGTTTCCCACTGGATTACTCGTCAATATCAAATCAGATAACTTTTATAGGGATGTTCTCTCGCTCTCACTGTTTGTGATGAAGAATTCAGAAAAATTTTCCCTCTGGGAGTTTTGATGTTATGATTCACGGGAGACTTTGAAGTGAGTTTTCACAGCTTTACATACTTATTTTTACAAATCAAACTGATTCCTGGAAATAAATAACTATTTTAAAACATAACTAGTTGTTTTGGTGAAAAATATTGAGATCTTAGTGGTTGGAATGATATTTTAAAAAACAGAAGTCAGAAATGCGAGTGTCGATTTCAGTTGAGTTCATGTGAATTGTTTATCGGATGTGGATCATGCAGTTGTTTCGAGTTTCACCTTGAAAGCTGTGAATATTAATCGAAATAATCATTGATATTCTTTAATATAAACACTAGTAGGCCTGACTAAGAAATACAAAGGCCTACAGAGCACAAAGAGGGGATTAGAAATATCTGTACTTTTTTTTATTTTGATAAAATGTGTAATGATAGTCATTGTAATAACTTTCATATGAACTCTTAGTACAGGTATGCGTCGACTTACGACTGCGTTTGGTTACGACTGACCGGTCGTAAACCAATCTGGCCGTAAGTCAGCCTATGTTAAATGAACGCAAGTATATTGTAATGTGTAATGATATAGTAATCATCTTAAAGTCTTTCTTAGATCTGCACTGAGCTCCTTGGACTTTCCTATTGTATTGTGTGTTGGTCAATCCAATGAGTGCTGTAAACAGACCCTTTTTATGAAGGCACAGAGAAGCTACCAGCTGTAGTCAATCATGATCACTAACAGGAAGTTAAGTGGCCTTGGCAAGATAAGACATTTTGGAAGTTTCAGCACCTCTGAATTAATAATCCAAGTGAGCGTATGTACATTTCTGACCCTGTGTTGATTTCAGAAAACCCAAAGAAAATTAAAACTTTTGCACCAAATTCGTGTTTTTTTTTTATTTCAAGATGTATGCTGTACAATCAGCCACAGAAAAAGAACAGTTCAAAGAAATGACTGAAAGCCCAAATATTGCCATGACATTCATATCCAAGAGGACATTCATGTTACTGTATGTAAACTTCTGAAAACAACTGTATATCAGGGTTGAAACTTGGCAGTCGCACGGTTGCCAGTGGCTTGAGGTTTAGTCACCCAAAGGGCAACTACAATTTGAGAAGTACGAAAAAAAATTACAATAAAATGTTCCTTCCGGCGGCACGGTGGTGTAGTGGTTAGCGCTGTCGCCTCACAGCAAGAAGGTCCTGGGTTCGAGCCCCGGGGCCGGCGAGGGCCTTTCTGTGCGGAGTTTGCATGTTCTCCCCGTGTCCGCGTGGGTTTCCTCCGGGTGCTCCGGTTTCCCCCACAGTCCAAAGACATGCAGGTTAGGTTAACTGGTGACTAAATTGAGCGTAGGTGTGAATGTGAGTGTGAATGGTTGTCTGTGTCTATGTGTCAGCCCTGTGATGACCTGGCGACTTGTCCAGGGTGTACCCCGCCTTTCACCCGTAGTCAGCTGGGATAGGCTCCAGCTTGCCTGCGACCCTGTAGAAGGATAAAGCGGCTACAGATAATGAGATGAGATGTTCCTTCCTTGGAGTACCTTTCTTTTCTTTGCCCTCCTTTCCTCAACTCCAAGTTTGTGAAATCTAGCAAAAATTTCGTTCTAAAGTGCAAAATTCAAAGTCGTTCATGAGTTTTCAGATCGCTCCACGATATCCACTGCTGTGTCCGAAATCACTCACTTCTCACTATATAGTCCTTTAAATAGAATTCTCTAGGTAGCGAGTAGTAAATGGGAGTGATTTTGGACACAGCACACAACTTTCCCAAACTCTAACCTTTCCTATGATTCATTGCTGTGTCGTAGCAGAAGCCGGGATCTTTCTTCCGCTCCACTGTGTTGGCGTTTATAGCTAACGCTAACTGCTAGGTAGGTAAAATCAAAGATGATTACACGGGTCCGATTTTTTTGGTGTGCTCCAGCGATAATACGATCAAAGTGCCACATCAATCTGGATAGACGACATGAAGTTGTGGCCCGACGTCAGCTACGTTGATATGGTCTCGTGAAGGCGTTGATGGCGAGGAGCGAAGGAAGTACCAAAGCACAGAGGCGTACAATTAACTACACAGTAATACAACTGGGAAAATTATGTGTAAAAGAGAGAGAGGGAGGGCGAGTTTGTTTGCTTATAGGCTGAGGTTTACTAATAATGTAGTGTTTATATACTGTAAGTCACTTTGGACAAAAGCGTCTGCCAAATACCAGAACCAGAACCATATTAACCATCAGCGCCGAGCTCTAGCCTCATAGAACTCCAGCAGCCCACTGTACCGTAATGTCTCTTGTATAGACTCGAGAACAAAAAGGTCAGTCAGAGACGCATGGGCTAACCGTTTTAACGCAAATGCTGTCAAACTTTGGAAACACGCCATATTTAAATAATTCCTTGTCTAGTGCGTCTTCAACTTCTTAACTCCCCTGATCATTCCAGATATTGGATGGTGTTTGTCGGCTGTTTGCTGTTTACACTCGTATTTCAGCACCGGTCGCTCTTGGATTCTCTCGGCTACCGGCACTGATTGTTAGTCACTTGGAATAAAAACGTCAGCTAAATAAATGACTAATGTTTGAATAATGTACAATATCTAAACAACAATTACACAGAATTAATGTTGATTAAGCATTTTCTGGGGGCATACGTTCAACACCGTGGGGTGTTATTCAAGTAAAAATGGGTTTTTAAGGGCTGCTTTATTTTGGCCTGGGCCACTAAGTCATATTTTTTTTATTTATTTATTTTATGGCTTTACATCAGGTTTGTTGAGGTGTTGTGTAGCTTTATGACCACCATGCCTTTAAAACAGCATGTTTATCAAAGTTTGTAGGTTCGTGTCAGTTACGAAGGGGTTATGTAGCCCTGTGAAGACTTTAGACGTCACACGACACTTCAAGAAATTTGAAATCAAGGCTCGTGTCTCATGTCCTCTCTCTTAGCAATGAGCAGCCTGTCTCCTGGAAGATAAGAGACCGTCTTAATGGGCTCTCAAACTATCCCACATCTTCATCTAGACACTCTCTCTTTCACACACCTCTAATCCCTCCATCTGTACTTCAATTATTCATGCATCGCCCTGCCAGGATGGTTGGCATTATTGCTGTGTGTCCGGCTCTGTTTCTGTGAGAAAGACGTTGCCATGTTACCCAAACGCTGCTCCTCCTCGACCTGCCTGGATTAAACACACCATTAAAGCTTGAACGTGGCTTTAGTCACCTGACTCCGGCTGTGCACAGCAAATACAATGAGGTAAAAATAAAGAGCCTCGGTAGGGACACAGGGTTTGCTGCATTTCTGGGTGCTCAGAGAGGGTTCATTAAAAGAAACAAAAATTAAGCTACGATTTACTTTTGAGGGGTTTTTTTTGGTTTGTTTTTTGTTTTTTACACAAGTGATTTTACTTTCCAATTTCACCAAAGTGACAGGACTTTTACTGTCGTAAAATGTTTCAGCACTCTTTACACCTCTGACCAAACAGTCTCTCAAATATTACTTTACATAACATTACAGGCATTCAGCAGACGCTCTTATCCAGAGCGACGTACAACAAGTGCAGAAGTCAGGTACACAAAATGCTGAACTTCTAGACAAGAAAGTTCTAGGGCCAACTGAACAAGTGATGGAATAACACCAAGTGTAATATTCTGTTCAGGTACCAATACTCAGCAACCAGCCAAGGAAAACAAAACAACTCAACCATACAAATGAGTTGACCAAGTACAACTCAATTTTCAGCCAAGATCAGCCTTAAAAGCAGATGGAGTTCCCTGGAGCTCAACTCTCCCCTCACATCCCATGTGAGAATGGATCATGCCTGTGTTTGGCAGATTGTTTGTGGCTATAATGTACAGCAAACCAGCGTTGTAGTCGAGTCACTAAACCTCGAGTCCCCAGTCTTCAAGTCCGAGTCAAGTCATAAAAGAAAATTTCGAGCCGAGTCCACCATTGATCAGAGTCGAGTCTGAGAACAAGACTCCAACCACACCATGTGACGGTGTCTGTTTCAGCACCGTTAATGTTAGTTTGTTCCTGAACAGGTGAATGTGCTTCTCTTTATCAGGGAGTGTGAAGTATTCTGTCAGGTTGGGAGACGGATGCAAGTGCAGAAGCTGTGTTTATTAATCCAGGTGAAGACGGGTAAACAATCCAGAACGGCAGGCAAAATTGTAAAACGGTGAAACGGGCGGTAGGTCGAGCGAGACACAAACAGGCTATCGTAGACTCGGCAGAATCAAAGACGAAAAACAAGAAATCAGGGGATCAAGAAACCAAACAAGGAAATAAGGCTTGGTAACGCGTCAGTAACGCAACTCAATACTTCACAAAGTAAGTGTGTTTTCACAGCTTTTATATGGGCACGCTGATTGCACCTTCATCCTGTGCAGGTGCGAGTCGTTTACAGTGCGTGCAAGAGTCCACTTGGTGCGCGCACTGTCCATAGCGCAACCCGAGAGTCTATCTGATGCACACACCAAGGCTTGCAGGTGTGACACGCTTGTATGAAATTAGTATAAAATTAATGTAGATATAAATATCTTATGCCAAATTATTATGCCATGTTACCAAAAAAAAAAAAAAAGAAAAAATCTGAGTCCTCGTCTCCAATTCACATGTCCAAGTCAATTCACAAGTCCTTAAAATTAGGGCACGAGTCAGACTAGAGTACGGCAAGCCTGCAGCAAACTAACTGAATCCAGTGTGAAGCCTCTGCCCATTGAATCCATTTGGAATCGAGAGTTGGGAAAATTGAATAAAAATCTAGACTGGGACAGGGTGTGGTCCAATTTAAGTTTGACCTCGAAGTATTTAGCACGCCAATTAATTCACTTTAAAACCATTCAGAGCATACGTTACCCCCCGAGAGAAGAGATTCCAGATGAAACTACAGGCTACAGATGACTGCCCCATGTGCAACAGCACCTCACCTGGAACGTTTCTCCAAACTACTTTTTGGATTCATGTAAACTGTCTCATCAGATTGACTTGAAATTGCTTATATCCCTAATCCAAGTCTAGGGGTATGATTCTTGCTTTGGGTGCAAGAGGTCCCAGGTTCATATCCCGGGCGAGCCCAGGTTTTAAGTCGGCCGGCGAGGGCCTTTCTGTGTGGAGTTTGCATGTTCTCCCCATGCCTGCGTGGGTTTTCCCCACAGTCCAAAGACATGCAGTTAGGTTAACGTGGCGCGGCCTTGGGCTGAAGTGCCCTTGGTCAAGGTACTTAACCCCTGACTGCTCCCCGGGCGCTCTAGTGTGGCTGCCCACTGCTCTGAGTGTGTATGCATGTGTTCACTGCTTCAGATGGGTTAAATGCAGAGGATGAATTTCACTGTGCTTTAAGTGTGCATGTGACAAAGGTTTCTTCTTCTTATCTTGGTTTTTGCCTCCTTAATATGATACTGACGTTACGTGAAAGCAAATTCAATAGAAAATTATAGCTGCTGGGTTTATATTTGCAAAGAAAAGAATTATAAAAACACTGGTTTATTCCTGATATCTGTATGAAATAATTTTGGATCCATAGCCTCATTAACGTTGTTAATCTTGAACATACTACTGCACGACTAAGTAAAGCTCAACCAGCAACTGGAGAAGCCTGGAAAAACTAGCCACTGTACACCTGCTAATTTATCTGGACTGCAATATTATTCCTTTTTCTTTCCTTTCAAAGAGTTGTTTGCCATTGCTATATACAATGACTTTGGATATGTCTGTAACCCCCAGTTTGAAAATCGATTTAAAAAAAAAAAGTACAACTAAAGAGAGAAAAATACAACTCCAAAGGCTAACCCCAGGCTAGACAGTACACCACTTGGGTTGGTCTAGACTGATACATGGTGACACAGTGGGCAGGGAAGCAGGGGAGAGGTGCAGCCTGAAGAGGCGGGGCTTCAGTCTGCACTTGAAGGTGGTCAGGGAGTCAACAGTTCTGACCTCAATGGGAAGGTCATTCCACCAACAGGGAACCAGGACAGACAGCAGTCTTGAGCGAGTTGGGCAGGAGCAGAGACAAGGAGGGGCCAGACGACCAGTCATCGGCTGTCCATCGCTAGCAATGACTTTCATTTGGATGCGCAGAAACAAAGATGTGCCGCAAGGCCTGCACCGGAGCAACATAAGGCCTCATGAAGCGTCTTGCACAGTAATGGAAGACAATCAATGTCATGCCCCCATCATGTTCTCTCTGGACTTCCAGACCTGATGCCAAGTGGTGCACAAAAGTGCCACAGGCTTGACTGGTATGGAAGTTGCCCCACAGTTACAACTGACTTGCCCAGTGATGCCATCCATTGGCCATTTGAGTGGCTCTTCCGCATGCAATCAAGTGGTGCGCCATTGACCCTGTTGGGTTCATCTGCCACACTGCACCAAAAAGTGCCCTGCTGCCAGTGCCTTATTGGTGATGTACTATTTAACCCATAGCTGGAACCCAAGCAGGTGCTACCACTCCAGGTCAGAGTGGACCTGAGAGCAGTGGTGATTAGGGAAAGTGGAGTTACCCCTTAATGCTCAAGTCTTCCTAGACCCGAGACTCACCACCAGTTGCAGTTTAAAGTCATATCCAGGGCTAAGACAACCAGTAGTAGTGGAGCATAGGGTCCAATCAGTTTCTGGATGTATACTGGATCTGACCCCTTGACAGCCTGGTACACTTGCACCAGTGTCTTCAGTGAAGGTCAGCGAGCAGACGGGGTGACATGAGAGGAACAAGGTAGGTTGTAGACCAGGCAGGCTGCAACATTCTGGATGAGCTGCCAGGGTCTGATGGTAGACGTCGGAAGACCAGCAAGGAGAGAGTTCCAGGAGTCCGAGCAGGAGAGGAGTAAATATAAACTGATCTACTGATCAATTCCTCCATGAAGACGATGTTTATTTGAAGTTATAAAAAAAATCAATATTTATACCCATTACAATCCCAAACACCAGCCCAGAACATCTGCACATACCCCCCCCCCATTATATTCATCCTCATCTGCGAGTTAAATCACACTCATTGTCTGAATACCAAGAAATGGTGGAAAGGAAGGTTTATGTGAACCTGGGGAATGTGTTTCAGATGAAGTGACCATGTTTACAGTTCAATCGATCCTCATGAGAATCAATTCTCATAGACGTTAATTGAGCTGTTTTAATAATTCATAGGCGGAATTGTAATGGATTCCCGTGAAGTTTCTGAAAGGTTCCGCAAATTGTAAAGATTGATCCGAATATATGATAGAGAGCTGCTCTGCTTTTAGAAAACAGAGGCGAGACTTCCAGCCAGTTATCTGTAAGTTTTGGCACCACTTGTAGTTTTTCAAATTTAATAACCACAAACTGCAGACGTGGAAAAGGTTACAAATACGTAAACAGTAGATCCGTGTACAACAACCTGGAAATGATCAATACACTAAAGTTTCTCAAGGTAGACCTCAAAAGCAGAGGTGTTAACATAAGACCGTCAATGACGGCGGTTCCGTCGAGTCCAGAAGGAACAATCTAAAATGGGCCACCTTGCGCAATAAATCTTGCAAACTATATACACACACTATATACAAGCTATATACAGAAGTTATATCCACCCTAGGAATAATGACCTATTTGCCAGAATTAATCCAAAGCAGTGAGGAATTGACCAAGAAAAGCAATTTTTGTTGAGCTGCTTATTAAGGCAATTACAGCATTAAGTCCATAACTTCGTTAATAATTGTAAAAAAAAAAAAAGCAAATCTGGCTAGAAGTCATATGCACCCAAGGTACCCCTACCTTCATGCCAGAAAGAATAAAAATCAGTGAAGAATTGAGGGAGAAGCAGCGATTTTCATAAAATGTGGACAATGATAGATGACACATGATGGCATAAGCTCATCACCCTTCGGCCAGATGAGCTAATAACCAGAAAATCCCAGCAAACAAGAGGAAAAGTACAGATTATTACCACACACAAAAAACCCAAAATAGAATAAACACTTTTGTACCAAAGTCTTAAGGCCAATTTATGCTGACAACCCAGTCCTCGCAGACGGTGTCGCAGATAGTGTCTGCGTAGCCCCCCCACCTTCGCAGACGCTCTGCACGCACCTCCCAAAAATTGTGACCACCGCAGAAGCCTCGCAGACAGCGTCGCAGACAAGAGGGCTCTGATTGGTCCACTCTACATCCGCTGTACACGCACTTCCGCTTCCCTACTTTCCCGGTTTGGTTTGTTTTCACGACCGGCATTTTTAAAAATACGAGTGAAGATGGAGCAGCATGAAGAGCGGTTGATTGAGGAAGTACGTACATCTATACGACTCCAGTTCTAGTCATTATAAGTAACCGGAGGATAAACACTACTCCACTAACCACACCCACCAACTACTCCTAGCGACTTTGCGCCCCCTTGCGTTGTGCCAGTGAATAACATCGCGCACGCCTATACTCCCCGCTCAACAATAAATTACAACTGTCTGCGAAAAGCTATCTGTGAAAGCCTTGTCGCAAGAGCATGCAGAGGCCTTTAGGCACCCAATTTTTTTTCCATACAAACTGTTATAGATTTCTATTTTATGACTTCTACATTGAGTCAAAACATTCCAAAAACATTTTAGAGTTCCAAACATTCATTCTTTTTCCCCCAGCACAAAATTAAATCTTAGAGGAAAAAAAAAAGGTTGTATCTTAGCAGCATATTGCATGCAGTGTCTTGCAAAAGTATTCATCCCCCTTGGTGTTTGTCCTGTTTTGTCGTTTTACAAGCTGGAATTAAAATGGATTTTTCGAAGGTTAGGACCATTTGATTTACACAACATGCCTACAACTTTAAAAGGTGAAAATTGTTGCTTTATTGTGACAATAATTAAGATGAAAAAGCAGAAATCTGGAGTGTGCATAGGTATTCACCCCTAAATAAGAGCTGCTCCAACCAATTCACTTCATAAGTCACATCATTAGTTGATTAAGAGCCACCTGTGTGCAAAGTGTCACATGATCCATCACATGATATGTGTATAAATCAACCTGTTCTGGAAGGACCCTGACTCTGTAACACGACTAAGCAAGCAACACGAAAACCAAGGAGCCTCCAAACAGGTCAGAGACAAAGTTGTGGAGAAGTATAGATCAGGGTTGGGTTCTAAAAAAATATCCCAAACTTTGAATATCCCACAGAGCACCATTAAATCCATTATATATACACTGACTGGATGCTGTCAGTCCCCACTCGCTTGCTCACTCGAGTTTGTTGACGGTGTAGTGGCTGCTGCTTTATGTCCCGGGGCCCCTCATGCCTGTGTTCCCTTCTGGCTCTCCCCTTTGAGTTATGATGTCATAGTTAGTTTTGCCGGAGTCCCTGCTTGTATTCAGTGCAATATGTATACTGTTCCTATTTATTCAGGTGGCATTGGGCATACCTAACAACCTGCGTTTTCATTCTCTCTCCCCCCCTCCCCCCAAATCTGTTCCTCTGAGTTACATGTCGGTCCTGGGATCGAGATGCTGAACCTCTTCTGTTCCTCGGACCTGCCTGATCCATCCTGGTGCCCTGTGTCTGGTTGGAGTCTCATCGCATCACTCCTGTAGAGGACGGCCCCATGTGGACAGCTGAAAGTCACACTTGGAGGACGCTCTGGACTCTTACAGTAATGCTTTTATGGCTGAGGACTACAGTTGTCATGAACAGTTTTGCACTCAAGTTTCCATCAATGAAGAGTTATAACATCAATGAAACTGACTTCATGTTAAAACTGTTAATGTTATAGTCATGTTGTTTGTTGTTGCCCAAATGAGGATGGGTTCCCTTTTGAGTCTGGTTCCTCTAGAGGTTTCTTCCTCATGTCATCTAAGGGAGTTTTTCCTTGGCACCGCCACCACAGGCTTGCTCATTGGGGATAGATTAGGGATAAAATTAGCTCATGTTTTAAGTCGTTCAAATTCTGTAAAGCTGCTTTGCGACAATGTTTATTGTTAAAAGAGCTATACAAATAAACTTGACATTAAATCCATTATAGCAAAATGGAAAGAATATGGCACCACTACAAACCTGACAAGAGAAGGCCCCGCCCACCAAAACACACAGACGGGGCAAGGAGGGCATTAATCAGAGATGCAACAAAGACACCAATGATAAAACTGAAGGAGCTGCAAAGACCCACAGCAGAGATAGGAGTATCTGTCCATAGGACCGCTTTAAGCCCTACACTCCACAGAGTGGGCGGGGCTTTATGGAAGAGTGGCCAGAAAAAAAGCTATTGCTTAAGAAAACATGTTTGGAGTTTGCCCAACAGCACACACGGAAAATGATTATCTGGTCAAATGAGACAAAAATTGATCTTTTAAGCCAGCATGGGAAACGCCATGTGTGGCACAAACCCTAAGAACACCATTCCTACAGTGAAGCATGGTGATGGTGGCAGCATCATGTTGTGGGGATGTTTTTTCATCTGCAGGGGCAGGAAAGTTGGTCAGGACTGAAGGAAAGATGGATGGCACTAAATACAGGACAATTCTGGAGGAAAACCTGTTCGAGTCGGCCAGAGGTTTAAAACTGGGATGAAGGTTCACATTCCAGCAGGACAATGACCCTAAACATACTGCTAAAGCTACACTGGAGTGGTTTAAAGGGAAACATTTAAATGTCTTGGAATGGTCTAGTCAAAGTCCAGACCTCAATCCAATTGAGAATCTGTGGCATAACTTGAAGATTGCTGTCCACCAACACAACCCAACTAACTTGAAGGAGTTGGAGCAGTTTTGCCTTGAGGAATGGGCAAAAATCCCAGTGGCTAGATGTGCTAAGCTAATAGAGACATACCCCAAGAGACTTGCAGCTGTAATTGCAGCAAAAGGTGACTCTACAAAGTATTGACTTTTTTTTTTGGGGGGCGGGCGATACATATGCACCCTCCAGATTTCCATTTTTCTTTCATCTTATTTGTGTCACAATAAAAAAAAAATGTGCACCTTTAAAGTGGTCGGCATGTTGTGTAAATCAAATGGTGCTAACCATCCAAAAATCCATTTTAATTCCAGATTGTAATGCAACAAATACTTTTGCAAGACACTAAGAGAGCACTTTTCAGATTAAAACACAATGAAGGCTACTGGGTTTTGGTGCAAAATGAAGAAGTGTGTATGTGACAAAGTGTCCAGAAGAACTGTGGCTGGTTCTGTAAGATGCTCAGTAAAACCTACAGCTCATTTCCTTATAAAACTGCACTCACTGGACCCAAGACTACTAACTATTTATTTTCAAGGAAAGCATCGTCACACCAAAATTTGTTGAATTTGTTGCATTTATAACTTTTCTTATTATTTTCAATAAAGTAGTTCTGCATCATGCTGTACGTCTTTGGACGCTCCATGTCTTCAGCTTCAACGATAAAACATGGACCTGATGCGTAACCCGATATTTAAATTCAATCCAGAGAAAATGTTTGGATTTTTAAACAACCAGCTGCGGTAAAGTCGGTTTGTACACACTGTTTCAGTACAAATATCATTTTGCACATAGTCTTAATAAACTAGTGGAAGATATTTACTGCTGATATTTTGTAGATCTGAGCTACGACTCTGACCCTTTTATTTCTGAAATGAAAGAAAAGCACCGAACAAATCAAATAACTTGTCACTCGTTAAAGAAAATGAAAAACCACAAATTATAGTTCCAATATCTACTGAAAGATATTAAATGGAGACACACTGCACAATCTCTCTCCCTCTCTGTGTGCGTGCACTTTGTCGACATAAATGCAAAACATTTTTGAAAATAAAACCAAAAAAAACCCTGTCTTTTTGCATGCAGTTAACTTTCAATTTTCCTTAATCAGACCTCTGATCCAGACAAAGGTTTTTATTTATTATTTTTATAAGCAGGGTGTCGTGGTGGTGTAGTGGTGATCATCTCCTCCCAGCAAGAAGGTTCTGGGTTTGAACCTTATGACTGACTGGGGTCTTTCTGTATGGAGTAAATATGTTCTCCTCGTGCCTGTATAAGTTTCCTCAGGGTTCTCCGGTTTCCTCCAAAAGACATGTGTTTTAGGTCAACTGGCTACTCCAGGGTGAACCCTGCGTCTCCGCCAAAGTCAGCTGGGATTGGCTCCAGCTTCCCCCACGACCCTGAGGAATAAGCAGTGTAGAATGGATTTTTGTAACCATTTTGTGATATCGTCAAGTTGTTGCTCGGATGGGTGTTTTGGTGAAATATATCGAACTTTATTTCAATTCGAGGCAGGTCATGATGGCATGCGATTCTAAAGACAGCGTTAAGGTACGTAGCATTACTCAAGTCAAGAAGCCTCATCACACGTACACTCAAGCATAGTGAAATTCCTCCTCTGCATTTAACCTATCCGAAGCAATGAACACACAAGTGAGCAGTGGGCAGCTATGCTACAGCACCAATTAGGGGTTAGGTGCCTTCCTCAAGGGCACTTCAACCCAACCTCAGGCCATGGCTGCCCCATGTTAAGCTAACCTTTGGCTTGTGGGGAAAAAACTGGAGCACCAGGAGGTCGAACCTGCTGGGCTCGAACCCAGAACCTTCTTGCTGTGAGGCAACAGTGCTAACCACTACATCACTGTGTCACCCTACTATTTCTTAATAGTGAAAGTAAGAGCATTTCCACACTCAGGATTGGGACTAAACAGCTGTGTGTCCATAAGAAAACCACTTCTTTGTGAAACTCATCAGGAGAAAAGGCTTTAATTTGCAAGGGAGCATAAAGACTGGACTCTGGAGTAATGGAAGAAGGTCGTGTGGTCTGATGAGTCCAGACTGACCCTATTCCTGAGTGATGGGCGTGTCAGGGTAAGAAAGGAAGCTCATGAAGCGATCATGTACGGTATAGTGGCCAGTGTACAAGTCTCTGGAGGCAGGGTTATGATCTGGGGTTGATCCAGTTGGTCAGGTCGAGACTCAACAACGTTATGGAGCAATAAAATGAAGTCAACTGATGACCTGAATGACCAGGTTATCACCACATTAGTGGAGTTTTTATTCCCTCAGATTGTGAAAGAGTGGTTCAGGAAGCATGAGAGTCTTTGGGATGCTGGAGAAGACTTTATGGAGTTGTTCGACTCTCATTTCCTCAACACAAGATCTTGGTGAAAAATTAATACAAATCTGGACTGAAATAAATGGTGCGACACTGACAGAAGTTTATTAAAAGAAAGCCACAGCGAATGCATGCTCAAGGCGGAGCAACCAAATATTAGTGTGCGACTTTTTTTTTTTTTTTTGGGGGGGGGGGGGGGGCAGTGTTACCTGTATTCTACACAAAATGTGACCACAAATGCACAAGTTGGCGCAATTCTTTTCTCATATCCCTTACGCACTTTCCAGAGTTAACAAACAGCTAATCCATAAGGGGGCAGCAAAGTAAAGATGGCAGCAAAAGACATGTTTTAAACAGCTACTATTTCCAGAAATGTGGAACAGTGTGCCGTGTTACAAATTTTGAACACACCCAAATCCGACATTGGAACCATGCAGAGCCTGTTTCTTACATAAAATAAAGTATCCCACACTTAATTTTTTTTAAATACAATACTCAAAGCACAGCTGCATTTCAATTTTTTATAGCAAAAAAAAATACAGTCACATACTGTGAACTAAATGTCATATTCGCTCCTTTTCCATCATCCCACTTGCTTGCCGACTCGATGTACATCAAGACATGCAGGTTTCAAAAATAGCTTCTTTTTTTTAAAGCGATTTCTATGTTGTTGCAAAAATGCAGGAATATAATTCCCGGCTGTGAGGCTGCTGAAATACCAATAAGCTGCAGTCCGAGCTGATCAGGTCTGACTGAAATGCCCTGGGTAAATTTGAACCTTTTAATCTTGCAGCTTCCGACAGACGGGACATCTGATCTCTTCTCCAGGCACCACGAAATATCAAAGAACAAGAAGAGGAGAAGGGGATTAAAGGGGAGGTCAGTGACTTTTAAATCAGGACACTGTAATATTCGGTGACGTTTCTCCTCCTATTCTGATGTGTTTTGGATGAAAATGATCCTGGTTATTTACGGGTTGTGGTGGATTCGAAGTCTATCCCCATCCCGGGAACACTAGAAGTAAGATGGAGATACACTCTGTATACAACCCCGATTCCAAAAAAGTTGGGACAAAGTACAAATTGTAAATAAAAACGGAATGCAATGATGTGGAAGTTTCAAAATTCCATATTTTATTCAGAATAGAACATAGATGACATATCAGATGTTTAAACTGAGAAAATGTATCATTTAAAGAGAAAAATTAGGTGATTTTAAATTTCATGACAACAACACATCTCAAAAAAGTTGGGACAAGGCCATGTTTCCCACTGTGAGACATCCCCTTTTCTCTTTACAACAGTCTGTAAACGTCTGGGGACTGAGGAGACAAGTTGCTCAAGTTTAGGGAGAGGAATGTTAACCCATTCTTGTCTAATGTAGGATTCTAGTTGCTCAACTGTCTTCGGTCTTTTCTGTCGTATCTTCCGTTTTATGATGCGCCAAATGTTTTCTATGGGTGAAAGATCTGGAGTGCAGGCTGGCCAGTTCAGTACCCGG
Organism: Neoarius graeffei; assembly: GCF_027579695.1. Classification (NCBI taxonomy): domain Eukaryota; kingdom Metazoa; phylum Chordata; class Actinopteri; order Siluriformes; family Ariidae; genus Neoarius; species Neoarius graeffei. Next base: position 7,146,882 of record NC_083571.1, read on the forward strand.
ACCCTTCTTCTACGCAGCCATGATGCTGTAATTGATGCAGTATGTGGTTTGGCATTGTCATGTTGGAAAATGCAAGGTCTTCCCTGAAAGAGACGTCGTCTGGATGGGAGCATATGTTGCTCTAGAACCTGGATATACCTTTCAGCATTGATGGTGTCTTTCCAGATGTGTAAGCTGCCCATGCCACACGCACTAATGCAACCCCATACCATCAGAGATGCAGGCTTCTGAACTGAGCGCCGATAACAACTCGGGTCGTCCTTCTCCTCTTTAGTCCGAATGACACGGCGTCCCTGATTTCCATAAAGAACTTCAAATTTTGATTCGTCTGACCACAGAACAGTTTTCCACTTTGCCACAGTCCATTTTAAATGACCTTGGCCCAGAGAAGACTTCTGCGCTTCTGGATCGTGTTTAGATATGGCTTCTTCTCTGAACTACAGAGTTTTAGCTGGCAACGGCGGATGGCACGGTGAATTGTGTTCACAGATAATGTTCTCTGGAAATATTCCTGAGCCCATTTTGTGATTTCCAATCCAGAAGCATGCCTGTATGTGATGCAGTGCCGTCTAAGGGCCCGAAGATCACGGGCACCCAGTATGGTTTTCCGGCCTTGACCCTTACGCACAGAGATTCTTCCAGATTCTCTGAATCTTTTGATATTATGCACTGTAGATGATGATATGTTCAAACTCTTTGCAATTTTACACTGTCGAACTCCTTTCTGATATTGCTCCACTATTTGTCAGCGCAGAATTAGGGGGATTGGTGATCCTCTTCCCATCTTTACTTCTGAGAGCCGCTGCCACTCCAAGATGCTCTTTTTATACCCAGTCATGTTAATGACCTATTGCCAATTGACCTAATGAGTTGCAATTTGGTCCTCCAGCTGTTCCTTTTTTGTACCTTTAACTTTTCCAGCCTCTTATTGCCCCTGTCCCAACTTTTTTGAGATGTGTTGCTGTCATGAAATTTCAAATGAGCCAATATTTGGCATGAAATTTCAAAATGTCTCACTTTCGACATTTGATATGTTGTCTATGTTCTATTGTGAATACAATATCAGTTTTTGAGATTTGTAAATTATTGCATTCCGTTTTTATTTACAATTTGTACTTTGTCCCAACTTTTTTGGAATTGGGGTTGTGGAAGATTTGGGGAAGTGTTAAGAAACCAGAGAACCAGAAAGGAAGGAAAAAAAAAAAGTGTTAGTATTTTTATAAATCAGAAAAACTCAATTTTTTTCCACCGAAAAACTCTTTTCTGTCTTTTGTTGGCTATTGTGCAGAATTCAGCCACAGGTTTTCCAGCCTGCCACACTATTGTGATAAAAACAGGAACACAAAGCTCAGAAACACCAGTGGCACACTGCAGGTGGTGCTGTATTGTGTCACCGAAGCAATTTTCACCCAAGTGTGAAGGGTTTTTCCAAAAATGTTTCTCAATTGCGAGTTTTTGTTCATTTGTTCACTCGGTGGGAGGCAGGATTCAACAACGCCACACAGCATAAAGCCAAAAAAAAAAAAGCCACATGCATTAGATCAGTGCAGGGCTACTCAAGTAAAATTCACAAACTTCCAAGTACATAAAAAGTACTTGTTTATTCTTGGGTTTCAGTCACGTGACTTTTCTTAGTGATTTCACTTCCGGTAAAACAGCTGGCGGTCAAACAAACCAAAACAACTAGCGATAAGTCATCAGAGGATGCTCGTAATCTAGAAGCCACTGCTGGCTTTAGATATATTCAAAAGATCGCGATGTGCAATGGAATCGACCCCGACAGTCTGGGAAAGAAGGATGTGTCATACGATCTGGAAAACGACCCTTCAGTCGAGTTCCCCGACATCTCGAACTATCTGGTGTTGCAGACGTCCTTCTACACCGCAAAACAGATGGAAGCGTGGAAGAGTACGGAGGCTTACGACTTTTTTTTTTTGTACGTGGCTGGGTAAAGGACCTCGCTATCAAGTTGCTGCCCAATGAATCCTGGATTGTTTTTGCCCATGTGAGTCTGTTTAAGCTTTTCGTTCACGTCTTTACAATGAAGCACAAACAAACAACAGTTCGCTTGATTCTCACTTGTCTTGGCTCTTATCTCTCAGCTAAATCATTCACAAAGATCATCAGAAACCCCTTTAAAGACCTGGATAATAGGCTACATCCACATGACAACGGCAACGAGATTTTTTTTTTTTTAAATATCGCGTCCACATGGGCAACAGATCAGTAAAATATCAGGTTCATATGGCAACGCAACGCTTGCTGAAAACAATGCAATACACATGCCACACCACTACGTGCGCTGTAAGACGGTCCCATCGGAGACACAACAATAGAAGTAGACGCATGCGCATAACTGCGCATGTGCACAGTGACTATCCCTGTCACTGTCGCACGCACACACTTTCTCACTCCCTATCCTATGGATATAGTCCCTTTAAATCACGTGCTCGTTTTTTGAATGGAGATGTGGAAAGAGGAATGAACGGGGGTAGATGGAAGCCGGTACGCCAACATTCTGATATCCTCCAGAATTCTTTAATGGTCCGGAATAAATTGAATGCTACACATTGATGGATTACTTTGTTCTTCTATGCCCTTTTTGAGGAATGTATTGTCGGACTTAAACCAACATCTGAAGAGGTGAGATCGCTCCTTTTTTTTCCCTATTTTTGCTGGCGGGATTGACTCTGCCCTAAGGGCTATTCTCATTCATTCATTCACTCTCTCTCTCTCTCTCTCACTCACTCACTCACTCTCACTTTGCACCATTACACAATATTCACAGTGAAAATATTTTGTAAGCGCGTTTCATGAACCAAGTTATAGGATTTGTTGACAACTCGCATCGAGTTCGTTACACTTCTACCCGGCGTGAAGCACATGTGGTTGTGACATCATCGTAAACAAATCCGTTCTACTCATCCAGACGACTTCGCAACGGCGCCGTTGCCAGATTTTTCCACTCTGGAGCCCGTTCTCAAAAGATTTCGTTTTGGGGCACCCAAAACGCCAGTGCCGTGTGGATGCCAGGCCGAAACGATAAACAATTTTATCAGGTTCACCTGAATCCGTTGCCGTGTGGACAGGGCCTTAGTTAAACAAGACGGAGAAGAAGTGATCACGGCGCATTGTAACTGTACGGCTGGGGAAGAATTTTGTCTCAACCTTCATGCATATGGACTTTGAGGAGGAAACAAAGAAACAGCTAGAGAATCAGCTTTAGCGCTTCAGGACGAAAAAATACCATAAAATAACGGCACACAACAAGAAAAGTACTTGGAAAACACTAAAGCTGAGAGGGAAATACAAACCTTTCACCAAGTGATCACTGCAAACTCCAGCATGCTTCGACTCGGCTCCCTTCGATTTCAGTCAGAGGTTCACTGAAAAGCCGCCTTTCTCCACGTCTTTTTGTGAAATCCTGCGTCTTATTAATTCATGGGGAACCCTGAAGAAACTTCAGTTTCACGGTTTGATCAATTTGCTACAAACAACCTAAAATAATGCAAGCGTAAGGCATTTTTCATGCAAGCAATGAACCTTCTCCGTACAAACACCGTCAACCGAGCTTTGGTAGACCACCAGCTAAAGTTTTGAATAACTAATGAGGCGGATGTGACGTCACGTGAAACCCAAGACTAAAAAGAGCTGGGTAAAGCAACTGGGTAGTCACAACTACTACCTTTTAATTAGACTCAGCACTGCACTGAAGTTGGCATAAAACTGAAAATTGTGGATTGGATACTAGAGAAAAAAAAAAAGGAATTTTATCCAATCCTGTAACAAATGGAAAATTAGGTTTGGGAATAAAAAAAATTAGAACTCCACCATCCACTTCATTAGGAAAACCTGTGCACCTGCTCTTTAATGCAGTTGTTCAATCAGCCAATCATGTGGCAGGATTTGATGCCCAACGCATCAAATCATGCAGATACAAATCAAGAGCTTCAGTTAATGTTCAAATATCAGGATGGAAAAAATTTGGATCTCTCAGTGAAGTGTGACTGACTTTCATTTTGGCATGGGTGTTGGTTTGAGGATTTCAGGAACTGCTGAGAAATCTCCTGGGGTTTTCACACACAACACAGACAGAATGGTGCAAAAAAACACGGAGTGAGTTGAGTGAGCGACAGTTCTGTGGGTGGAAACAAACGCCTTGTTGATAAGAGAGGACAGAGATCAGAAAACGGACAGATTGGTTGGAGCTTTTTTGCCAGGAAGGATATAGTAACTCAATCACTCTTTACAGCCGTGGTGAGCAGAAAAGCAGGACGCAAACATCAAAAAAATCTGAAGGCACAGACTGTCCTCAAAAAAATGTAAAAAAAAAAAAAATCATAATAACGAGACCGTCAATGATTGTGTAGCTCACTCTGGCCCCATCTAGTCCAGAAGAAACAATCTAAAGTGGGCCACCTTACATAGTTCCACTCTCAACCAGTCCAGCTCAAATATTTTGAGAGGAGAACCACGCTAGGTAGATCGATCCTTCTGGACAAGACAGGGCCGGAGTGGGCAGAACTTCTATGCACCCTAGGTACCCCTACCTTCATGCCAGAATCAATCAAAATCTGTAAAGAATTGAAGGAGAAGCAGCAATGTGTGGAAACTGCTCATTAGGGATTGATTAATTACTCCATATCTTCATTATTAATTGCAATTATGCAAATTTGGGTAGAAGCTACAGTATATGCAGCCCAACCTACCTTCCTGCCAAAAAGAATACAGATCGGTGAAGAATTGAGACAAAAGAAGCAATTTTCATGAAATGTGGACAACACATGATGGCATAAACTCATCACCTGTCGGTCGGATGAGACGATGATAATAATTACCAGGTCTTTTTTCCAGCCTTCGACTGTCCAGTTTAAGTGAGCTTGTCCTTGTGTCAGGTCTGATGAGCCGTCTTCAGCTAAACATTTTACACAAATCGACCAACGTGATCGGATAACTGGCGATCTGCTCCAGACAGCTTATGATTAAAGAACTGAAGTGATCGAACTACAAGAAGTTCATTTCCTGTATCGATCAGCTCGGCTACAGTACAGTATTCTTTCAGGTCCTGGGTTCTGTCTGGTGAAATACTTTGCACCCGGACCGTGGTCCTCCAGCTAACGATACCTGGATAAGAGAGACACAGACACTAGTGTATCCAAAGTGAAGACTTCAGTGAAAGGCTGAGGCCCGTCCTGAATGTACAGGTTTTAATCAGAGATCATGAGTTGGATGAATGTGGAGGAATTAATGGAAAGATGATTTACACTTTCTCCACTCGAGCAGTGCCTGAGGGGTCCAAGCACCTGCGGCTGTGTGTGAGCGCTGCCCACTTTCTGATCAGTGTGGGGTGTGTGACTGAGTAAAGTTCACATTTATTAATCATGCCCTCACAAATAGCACCGGCACTGCATGCGCCTGGGCATCACCTTCCCCAACCTGAAACAGTTTGAGTGTGAGGAAGATAAAAGGTTTTATCGAGCACCTTCATGGATTCCCCTTTTTTAAAAACGATAAACAGAAAAAAAATTTATATATATATATATATATATATATAAAAAAATACCTTCCATGAAGGTCATATCTATTATGAATTTTGAATACACAAAGTAAGAATGCAATCATAAGGGATTAGATGCATGACTGTAATATATCCAACATGACTTCTTATAAGTCAGGTTTAACACATTTCTACAACCCCGGTGAGGGAGGGAAGGAAGGAAAGAAAGAAGCGATTTGTAAATTGACCTCTACTTGTATTTCATTTCTGACAGAATGAACCCAAGATATTTCATGTTTTGTCTGTTCAACTTCATTTCATTTATTAATATACATCCATTCCTGCGTTTCAGCCCTGCAACACATTCCTAAAAAAAGCTGTGATGGGGCAATTTATGGCTAGTAATGAGGTAAAACAATGAAATAACAATGCAATTTGAAATAGGTGACTGGTACAAAGTCAGTATCCAGGAAAGGCCTAGTCTTTGAGGAGTAAAGATGGGCCGAGGATCTCCAGTTTGTCAACAAATGCATGAGAAAATTATTGAAATGTTTAAAATCAATGTTCCTTGAAGAAAGGTAAGAAGGGATTTGGATATTTCACCCTCTACGGTGCATAATATCAAACGATTCAAGGAATCCGGAGGAGTTTCACTGTGTAAAGGGCAAAGGGCTCAAGCCTAATCTGAACCCCCGTGATCTCCGATCCCTCACTGCATCAAGAACCATCATTCATCTCCAGCTGATAGAACCACATGGGCTTGGGGTGAGTTTGGTAAACCTTTATCAAGCTACAATACAGAGTTACATCCACAAACACCAGTTACAACTTTACTGTACAAAAAGGAAACCTGATGTTAAACTGTGTCCAGAAGTGCCGTCGACAACTTCCCTGGGCTCGGAGGCATCTGGGATGGACCATCACACAGTGGAGACGTGTATGGTGGTCAGATGAATCAGTATTCCAGGTCTTTTTTGGAAGAAATGGACACCAAAGACAAAAAAAGGACCATCCAGACTATTACCAGGAACAAGCCCAAAAGCCAGGGTGTGTCATGGTATGACGTCGTGTCAGTGCCCTTGGCAAAGGCAACTTACACTTCTGTGATGGAGCATTAATGCAGAAAAGTACAGAGATTTTTGAGCAACATATGCTTCCTTCAAGACAATATCTTTTCCAGGGGGATTTCAACATCCACATTCTGCTCACATTACAAAGGCATGGCTGTGGAAGAAGAGGGCGTGTCCCCTCAGTCCCCAATAGAGAATGTGTGGAGAATTTTGAAATGGACAAATCTTAAAAAGACCTGTTTGCAGGAAGAATGGGACAAAAATAACACCTGAAAACACTTCATCGCTTGGTGTCTTCAGTTTCTAAACATCTTTTAAGTGTTGTAAGGAGGAATGGGAATAGTATAAAGTGGGAAATGCTTTACTGTCACAATTTTTTTGGACATGTTACAAGAATCAATTGAAATAAGGGTGTATTTTGAAAAGAAAATTAATGAGGTGAAACATCAAACGTGCTGTTGTATTGTTTTGAGTGAAATACAGGTCAAATATTATTTACAATGCCGCTTTTCCACTACAAACGCGGCTGAGTCGGGCTGAGCGGGGCTGTTGGAGTTGCATTTCGACTACAGCCGCGCTGAACCGTGCTGGCTGGAAGTGGGTGGACACATTGGGTGGAGTTAGCGAAAGTGGGTGGACGTCAGGTGATGTCGTTAAGCAGCGCAAACAGTGACATCAGTGAGCTTTTAAGCGGTAGTCTCACGACCCGAATAGTAAACAATAAACATGGAGGACATGGAGTCGTTAGTGTTGCTGGTCTTGGTGCTGTGGCTTGTTGTCACCGACAACGCGGACAGATACTGGCAAGAGCGTATAGATGAGGCGAGGCGCATAAGGCTTCAGAAATTCTCGTAATTCGTAATTATTCTCCTTCCGGGTTTGCGGTGTTTACAGATCCCAGCGCGCTCGCGGGGCGTGTGTGGGCATGTGAGGACACTCCTCCTCACCAATCAGTGCACAGGGGAGTGTCTGCCCCAACCTCACTCGGCACGGCTTGGCTCGCTTCAACCCCACTCCAAAACGGTGCGAGTTTTAGGGGCTAAGCAGGGCTGAAACGAGCTGAGTCGTGCTGGTTTTTGGTAGTCGAAACGCGAGCCGTGTCGGGCTGAAGTGAGCTGAAGCGAGCTGAAGTGAGCTGAAAAAGGGTAGTGGAAAAGGGCCACAAATCAGTGTTTTCAGGTTTAATCTCAACTTCACCATACTGTCCCAACTTCTTCTGATTTGGAGTTGCTCAAAACCAGAGAAATTCAGCCCCATGTTGCTTCGTGTAATGGTGGTGGTGCGGTCATTGTTTTTTTGACATTCTAAGTAATATCTTCCTCACCAGGGGCGGCACGGTGGTGTAGTGGTTAGCGCTGTCGCCTCACAGCAAGAAGGTCCGGGTTCGAGCCCCGTGGCCGGCGAGGGCCTTTCTGTGTGGAGTTTGCATGTTCTCCCCGTGTCCGTGTGGGTTTCCTCCGGGTGCTCCGGTTTCCCCCACAGTCCAAAGACATGCAGGTTAGGTTAACTGGTGACTCTAAATTGAGCGTAGGTGTGAATGTGAGTGTGAATGGTTGTCTGTGTCTATGTGTCAGCCCTGTGATGACCTGGCGACTTGTCCAGGGTGTACCCCGCCTTTCACCCGTAGTCAGCTGGGATAGGCTCCAGCTTGCCTGCGACCCTGTAGAAGGATAAAGCGGCTAGAGATAATGAAATGAGATGAGATCTTCCTCACCAACCTCACTTTTTTTGTCTGCAGCTTGTCATGTGACCAAGAAACTTCCTCCATCCCTGAAGATCTCTGAGAACTTCCTGACTGCTCCAAAACTCACACTGGAGGCTCCTTCCATCTTCTATATGACTGAAGGAAAGCGGTCTGTCTGTTCACCTGTGCAAATTGACACGGCTGGACGCACATACTCCATACTTTGCACGTGGATTGGTGACACCCCAGAGTGGCCCAAGACAACATTTTCGCTTTTCCAAAACACCATCATTTCCCGTAGGCTACATGCTCGCTCTAACACACTTTGCTAATCCAAGACACTATCGATGACTTGCAACCACATGATCAGAATGTATTGCATCATGAGCGTCCGTCATGATGGTGGATATACAAAGCAGCTAGGATGGTAGCCGCTGAAAGCGCGTCTGTAAACAATGCTGAATTCTCAGTATTACCATGATTTGAACGCTCGAGCGAAGATTTGATACAAAGAGAAAGATAGATGCATGTGGGTTTGACCTATATTATTTTAAAAAGTCAGACTTTTCTGAAGATAAGACGCTTCGACCGACCATCGAGTACCCAGATATCGTGTTCTATCTGGTTTGGCTGCCGAAGAATCAAGTCTGACCTTGGATGAAACATAGCCCATTTTCTGAGTGGGTGCCCAGTCTGGATTGTTGAGATCATATAATTTTGCTGGCGCTGCTAGAAGCAAAATAGTAATACGCGTGTTAAAATTATAACGACAAGAGAACACTCATTTTATAGCAAAATTCTAGCAACACGAAATAAAATTCTTTATGATATTCTCGAGAAAGCTTTTGAATCTCACCTGAGATAAAATGATTACTGCAAACAAAGCTGTTTTGGTTTTAGCCTCTGTTAGATCAGCCCTGCCGATGTTGTTCAGCCGTGCTCGCCTCCTTTCCGTTCTAAGCCTCAGAGTTTCCTCGCCCTCTTTCCGAATCACGGACGGAATTCTGAGGAATTGGAATGTGCCACGGTCACGAGTACTGTTGTGGCCACAACCATATACAGCACAAAGATATGGCAGAGCTAAAAGAACGCTTAAAGCAGTGGAAAAACGAAGTGTCACGCACGCATAACCATGCTTTGTATGGAATGTCGCTTGACCCAGCGTTTGTATATCCACCAACATGGCCGACATTTGGGTTTCTATTTTGCTTTGACGTCATTTGCAAGTCAAGGATTCTTTTTTTCTTTCCCCCCAAGCGAAATGCTCATGCTAACACACTGCGCACAGCCTCGGCGGCGAATCCCCTCACCCGAGTGTTTCGATTGTACGGGACCTCGCAATCGGCGCTCCTCGCTGGAGACTTCCACTAGGGCTGAGTCTATATCACCGAGGGGAGCGATTTACGTCATTTTGACAGAACACAGTGAAAACATGTACGTCACACGTGTCCACTCAACTCTCCACTTGACCATTCAGAGGAAATCAGGTTCATGGGTGATAACTAATAATTAAAAATGTCCTCCTAGAAAACTTCACATCAACAATTCCACACTTTACAATTCTGCTTACGTGAATAATAACGTGTTCCATCAAGAGTATTGAATATAAACCAGCGATTTGCAGCCGCATTGCTGTCAGAGCTGCTGTTCTAGGAAATTAATCAACACCAATTCTAATGGCCAATCAGACCTGGGAATTGAAAAGCACTGGATAATATTACACATTTTACACATCCATCAGGTTAAGAACAGTTTCGACTCGAAATATAAAACAATATACAGTAATGGCGGCTTGATTTTTTATTTTATTTTTTAAATTGCTGCAGTTTGTGAGATCTGAGTGACGATGAGCGCCGTGTGCCTAATTAAGAGCGCCGATCAGATCTGAATTGCTGATTTGAGTTATTTTCAGCAGAACACCACAAAACACTCTGGACAAGGCGAAATCGTTTAAATAGTAATTAATACAACACATCCGCCCTGACACGAAAACAAAGAGCCGGGGGTCATTTAATTTGTCCGTAGGTACATCATGCTCTGCAGGTGTGTTGCTCCATTGTTCCGAGGCGCGCCCAGTGTGAATCGGTTGTCTCAGGACGCCAGACTGGTCGCTAATTTACACACAGGCTTTCAGCTCGGAGATAGAAATGCGTCTGTTTGCGGCTTCCTTTGAAATGGAAGCCGTCATAACAGCTGAGACAAATTAATGCTTTCGTGCTCCTTAACTGCAAACGCATGCGGTGTTCTTCTGCAGAACGATAAACACGCAATTATTTCGAACTCAATAACAGATGATACGGCAACAATAGCTCATGGAGCTCGAAAAGCAAAAAACAAACATGGATGATGAAATCAGGTACGTTATCTAATATCAGTCTTCACGTGAACCGTCTGAGGTGTAATGTAAACTTATCCAGACCAAATATTTAAAAAATTATGACCAAGATCGTCTAGACAAGCTGTTAAAGGAAAATAAACAAGCAATGACTCAGTTATTGAGTAATTTCTGATATCAGAGCACATTCTGAAATGTTATTCTTCATATACGACAGGAATTTATGAACGATTACAATTTTATTTTAATTTCTGAGGCTACGGTGACACTACATCTCACGATGCTTTTGGTGGCGATGATGTTCCCCCGAGTTTTGGGAAGTTTTCCCGAACCCGTCTGCAATTATTCGTCGATGAAAATATCGCCAACGATTTCAATTTAAATTTTTTGCGACGTTTTTGGCTACTCAGGAGGCGGAGACTAAACAAAAACACAACTCGCAAAGATCGGCGAACATTCGCCATGCATCACACGACTGGTGGTGACGCTACCGATTTTTCATCGCCAAATTTAACCTGTTGCGAGCTGGAGTGTGACCAGGGCCTTAAACAGCAGCATGTTGTATAATTTTTTTTATTGTCCGTTTATAGTTCTATTTAAAATTGGCTCCTTATACAATGTGTCCTTTGAAGAAAGCCAAGGCGAGATGATATGGAAAACAAAAAGATTTCCATATTTCATTTTGATTAGATACTGTAGAAACATGCTTTTGTAAAAATGGAGTCAAAGTCTCCCAGGCTTGTAGTACTCGAGTCCGACTCGTGCCCTAATTTTAAGGACTCGTGACTCGACTTGAGCACTGATGACTCGGACTCATGCATTAACTGCATTCGGACTCAAATTGAAGACGAGGACTTGGATTTTTCCTCTTTATTTTTTGTAACATGCCATAATGATTTGGCATAAGATATTTATAGCTACATTAATTTTTGTGCTAATTTCGTGCAAGTGTGTCACACCTGGACACGTGCATCAGATATACTCTCGGACGCGCTCTGGACAGCGCATACGCCAAGCAGAATCTCGCCTACACAGGATTAAGGCGCAATCAGTGCGCCAATCTCAAAACTGTGAAAAAACACTTTGCGAAGTATTGAGTTGCATTGCTGACATTACCAAGCCTTATTTGATTTCCTGATCCCTGATTTCCGGTGAGTAACTCCTTCCTGATATGCAAAGAGCACACAGAACGTCAGCAGGATTCAAACCATAAACACAGCTCAGTGATCGGCTGAAGGTCGTCTTCCTGGGTTCTCGAATCGCAGTGTTCAGTATTCACACAGCAAGGTGCGTTTGAAGGACATGACCGAGACTGAGCGCATCCTCACATCTTCATGAGCTCGTGCGTTTTCAGAGAAGACAAAAGGTGAAATCCGAAATCGAGAAAGACAATCAGGAACACGTCCCAAATTCACCAGAAACCAAGTCATAGTAGGAACAAAACACTCCATCTCATGCTGTTACAGGAAACTAATCAATAACAAGGTGTTGTGATGAAGCTGAGGTATTTTCACCATCCTGAAGCCGATTGGATTCAAATAATGGCGATTTCCCCACACTAACAATTAAAAACCACCTTGTACTTTTTATCCATTTGTAGTTACACTTGACATTGAGGAACATCAGTCCGTCACGTTATTGAGAAACCATAAAACATAACCTTGGAAAAGCATTACTGGTACAAAGGAGACTCCTTCCATAAACGTTCTATCAACATCCATCTGTTTAAAGTTTAGAGGGGAAACATGAAAATTATGGAAAACTTGAACAGACCCCCCCCCCAAAAAAAAGGAAATAATTCCGTTGTTCCCAGGATGTTTTGTACAATAGATAAATTGCATACATTTCATAATTCATATATCTATATAAATGTTAGTTACAAGGACTAGCTACATTAACAAGTTCTTTTTTTTAACACTAGTTAGCCAGGTAACTCAGTTACATTTGATTATCGGTTAATATCCACGTAACAGCTTTTAACCATTTATTTTATCTAAATTAATTAGAATGCTCGCAAAGTAGCTAATATTAATGTCAGGCTACATTAAAAGCTTTGTAGTGATGAGTTAGCTACCTAACTAGCTAGCTAATGTGCCTAAGTGGTAAATTTGTCTCTGATTAGGTAGCTAATTCGCAAAGCTCATATTCAGAGAGGTGAACTAGCATGGGGTAGGTTTCCCTGATAACGTTGCCCTTTAGGGCTAAAGCGTGAGTTGAGAGACTCTCCAGCAATGAACGTTGTCTCTGTACGTGGTTTTCCCGAAAGAATCTTGAGAGCAACGTTACCAAGAGCTTCTTTGCAATACGTGTCCCCGATATCGGCATTAGTAGTTGCTAAATCCAGTCAATGAGGTCACGACATTCGGGGGGGGGGGTTACCAAAAAACAATGAAATATAAAGCGTTTTAAATATCTTGATATATTCTATCATCATTAAGCATTACGTATATAATGTGGAAGTTAATAATTGAAACTAGAGTGGCGGCTACAATTATCGGCACCTCAACGATCTTTTGTCCATTGCAAAAGTCGAAGAGACTTTCAATACGTAAATTGTGCCTGAATAATTACTCAAACTTCCACTTGGGGGGGGGGGGGGGGGGGGGGAGAGAGTTGATTCCTGATTACTTAGCGTATCAGATCACGTGACACCGTTCCACAATTAGACATCCAGATGATTTATTTAAAAAAAAAAAAAGGCTGTGGTATTAACAAAATAGTTTTTTATTTAAAATTTGTTTTGCATACTTCTATTTAGTACAAAATATCTTATATAAAATATATGGATGTCGGTGTTTACGTAAATGAAGTAATTCTAGTGTTTGTAAAGAAATGAACTGATAATGTTTAATCTGCGTCAGAAAATCTTTTTATTCCACTTTCTCAGTATTTTCATAGATCACATTTTATTCATCATTTGTTGTTTGTATGAATTTCTAGTTTTGTCGTTTACCGATAAATGTCAACAGGAAATTGAGATTGTAACCACATGAAAATCCAGGTCAAAGGTCGCATGTCATTCCTCGAACCCAAATATAAAACGTCTCCTGATATTGTATGTGGTAGAGATTTACAACAAACTGCAAAATAAATAAATAAATAAATAATCTGAATATTTCAAGCATGTAAATTTTTTTATATGTTCGGAATTTAATTCTGCTCTAATTCTATTTACTGCAATCGGATTCCAAATACTCTATAAACATTCCATTCTGTTATGAATCAGAAAAAAAATAATAAAATCACAGCACTTTTATTTTTTTAAAGTACTTCATTGTTCTACTTCAGCAATGTTACACAAAGATCGATCCATAACAGTTGTAAATGTCCCTTAATCCCACAGGGTGTCGATAATGGTGGACACCGTTAGTGGAAAGTGATCACTATTATCGACACCTCACATGAGTGACTTCTCAAACGCGCGTTTAGATACAAAATGGCGGCTGTCGAATGAAAGAGTGAGAAACAAAGTAGGTTTGGACGAGGAGATCATGAAATATCGGTGAATTTGATCAGTAAAAACATGTCCGTGATCTTTCCAGCATGCTTACCTGCGATGATCATGTCCGGGTTTTCCGAAAAACTGCTGATCGTACTGAAAAAAATTCCATCTCGGATAACGAGCTGTGTCATCAGACAAGAAGATCAAAGGGTGAGGTGGGTCTTCCTGTTGATTAATTAACCAATAATAACTATTGGAACTGAAACTCAGCTTTGGAAAATTGTTTTTTTTTGGTAAATCTGAAAACGTGTCGATAATTATGGACTGTTGATAATTGTAGCAGACAGTCTAGTTTACATTTTTGGACAATAGTTTTGTTTTTGTTTTTTATTAAAATGAAAATGTTCACGCAAAAGAATGAGCAAATAAACTAAATAAGTAAATGTGTTCCCTGTGCCTGTTGATCTCATTGTTAAAGGGGAACTGAAGGCAAATTTATCAAAATTCTATTTCTCATTTTATTAAATATCAGAATGCATTTTTGAGCACTATTTTGTCGCTGCTATAGCAAGTTATGAGTGTTTGAAATATGCTCTGTAATATATCAGTCCGTATGTCAAAGCAACGGCCATAAACGAGATTCGTTGAGACCTGTGTGAGACATCGTAGGACGGAAATAAAACGTACAGCGGAAATCAAACCCTATGTCTGAAATCACTCACTCGTTCACTACTCCCTATATAGGGAATTACTATATAGAGAACTATATAGTGAGCTCATTGGTAAAATAAACGCTTTCGGACACTAGTCCATCGTGCTGGTATTCATGTCATTACTGTCGCACGATTAAAACGTGCCAGATCAGTCGGCTGGTGGGTTTCAAAATAATAAACACGCACGTGTTTTTGTGATAAATCCATATTATACTGAGCGCATTTCCCACATTAATCAATACAAAGTCCCTGCAGCTTTCAGTTCTTTTAAATCAAGGCTGAATCCTTTCTTTCTTCTTCGCCGCTGCCTTTTATTAAATCACATTTGAGGCTTTTAATATGATTTCTTTCAGCGCGACCGCAATGCATGATGGGATATATTGCTTTGGTAAGTGACCATTGTTGTAGACTACTTTTCATGATGAATTGTGGGATACTTTGAGTGCACGATATAGGGTGTAAATAATCCTCACTAAGGTTTCAGACAGCGCTACAGAATGGCGTCTTAACTATATATATAGTGCCCTGTATAGTGAGTAGGGAGCGATTTCGGACACAGGGGTTGTCAAAAGACGCGCGCGCCCTCTTTCGAACACTGATGGAATCAAGCCGGAAGTTTTGTTTGTTTTGATAGCAATCAGGAAAGTTTGAAAAATGTAGGCAGTAATCGTCACTTAAACTCGTCTTTGTGCAATACTTCGTTTGGAAAACGGCAGCACTGACGCCTGGCTGACACGTCATGTTTCGAAGTCTCGCACAAGTCTCGTGAAGATCGCGCGGATAAGCGACGCCTGCCGTGGACCAAACAAACTAAATTCAACACGGCTAAAAACCAAATAGGCCGATAAGTATAATATTTAATTGCAATTAGTTCCCAATATGAGTCACAATATAAGGTTACTAAAACCGAAAACGGAATTGAATAACACGTTAATTAAGAAATAAAGCAAGTTTAAAAATGACTTCAGTTCTCCTTGAAACAAACATGCAGTCAGGATTATTTCAACTGTTATTCACAATGACAAGTTGGCAATGTTCTCCCTTATCGGGGTGCGTGCAGAGAGAACGAAAGAGGGAGGTTTTGATCTGTGTGTACCTCAGGAGGTTGAATTGACCTCCTTTTACACACACACACACACACACGAGGTGCAGAAATGTGTCTCATTTATGACACTAAATTGCATAAAATCACTCGCCTAATGGAGTTAAATTTGATTAAAAATGTGGCGATAGTGTGACGTTACGATATCCATACATGATTCCATAACATATTGTAAAAT
Source organism: Neoarius graeffei (assembly GCF_027579695.1). Classification (NCBI taxonomy): domain Eukaryota; kingdom Metazoa; phylum Chordata; class Actinopteri; order Siluriformes; family Ariidae; genus Neoarius; species Neoarius graeffei. The sequence goes on from NC_083571.1 coordinate 7,162,903, forward strand.
ATTCATAATGTTTTTTGGATATTTATTTAATAATTAACTTGATGTACTTGCAACATACAAGAAAAATAATTTAACACCATCAGCAGATTCAACACCAGTTTCCCCCGGTGACCGTGAGTCCCTCGGCAGCGCGTGTGCATTGTGTATTCACATTCTGTGAGCGAATCGCTCTTTGTTTTTGAACGAGTAGTCCGGGTCTCTTGTAAATTCAGAGCAAACTGAGGCTACGTTTACATTACGTCGAATCAGCGGATCATCAGATTAACGTTCTTAAAACGATTCGCGTTTACACTAAAACCGTTAGCCGTGCACACAGCAACGCCAATACGCGGCTACGCTAATCACATGACTTTAGACGGTGCGTAACATGATCCCAGTGCATTTCAGATGGCGCGTAACATGATCCCAGTGCATTTAGGGCATGCGCAAGGCTCACCACTTGCAAGTAGAAGGATGGCAAGCCGCGCAAGGCTCACCACTTGCAAGTAGAAGGATGGCAAGCCTAATACACGGATACGCTCGGCTCCGCAGGCATCCTGCGCTCCAAATCACTCCGCCCTGAACAGCGAGTGCCCTCTGGAGGGTGCGCACTCCGGCCCTGCGCAGCTCACACAGCGCGCGAGTGAAGTGAACAAGCCACGATTCGGGACTGAGCCGCTGTGTGTGTGATCCCAGCGCATATCACTTACTACTTGCAAGTGGAAGGATGGCAAGCCTAAAGACAATCATAACTACACAATGGGCAGTATTTGCATCAGTATTTGCAGTATTTTCATACTTTTATACTCTTTAATGAAAGGTGATACAAGGCGGAAGTCCACGCCGTTTTTCAGCAGTCGGGTCACATGACCAACGCCAGCGAATCAGGAAGGTGGATGTCACAGTGACGTTGTCCAATGAGACCCCAGCTAGAGCTCAGCACAGCGTATTCGCGTATTCTGAATGTTTACACAGCACCGGAGCTGACACGATCTGGATTGAATACGTGGACGCTGGCGGATTCCCGTTTCCTGGCGTTTCCAGGGGGTTTAATGTAAACGGACAGTGCATCCGCGAAGAAAACGAGACAGATACGGTCTAATGTAAACGTAGCCTAAAGAACTACTTGGGCTACGATGTTCGGGAAAACCACATTAGCTTGACAATGGATCTTAGGAGGTAATTAAAGAGCCTCTTTGCTTTAAGAGACTTTCAGGAAACCCACCCCTGACAGGGTTGGTGAGGTATTTAAGATCAACATGAGGGATAAGTTTGATGATGATACGTCAGATTAGCTAATTCACTCAGAAATAATCACAGAGTTGACTTAACCTCCTAAGGCCCAAGCTGTTTTTTTTTTACATGCATTTTTTATTTCTCTTTGCTATTTGGGCTTATTAGAACCTGATTAGAATAAAAACTAAGCATCATCTTTTGATAAGATGTACTTTTAGAGAAAAAGTATGTCCACATATGTGGATTCTTGTTCCGAATTTCCATAAAGTGCTGTCCACGCATGTGACCGCTAAGCCCTAGGAGGTTAAATCCATATTCATCATGTACCGTATTGGTGAGCAAACATTAACTTATACAGTACAGTATAGCATAATTTATTCTTCATTTATCACTTACTTTCTAAGAAAGGTTTTATTGACCAATTTATTTATTTATGATTGTGATTTCCACTTGGCCAGGGATCACCGCAGCTCCTCAGATCGAGGGGACGGAAACACGGCTCCGAGCTCTTCCTCCATCCTGCCACGTGTCCCAGCAGGAGCAGCGCTCGCTCACTTTATCCTCCGCCTCATTTCATCATCATATCGAATGAGTTTGGAGCCAATCATTTTTCTTTGAGTTGCCAGGCCTTTCAGGGCCACGTGCCAGAGACGGGCGAGGCACTGGCACGGCGGGGAGTCGTTAATTAGAGCAGAAAAAACAACAGTGATAACTGAGCTGCTGGAATAATGAAGTACACAAGCCTGAGATGCAAGTTTCTGCCCACCTGCTTCATCATGAACACATGGAATTTTTTTTAAAAATGGTCGTTATAGGCTATAAAATTTAAAAAATGTTATTTCCAATTCATGAAAACTGACCTCTAGATCAATCAGCCAGTTAACGAGCCAAACTTGCTCTTGAGATTAGATTCATATTCTCAGTAATGCAGATGAAATAAAGATTGATGGAACTCTGGTGATGAGGATTATGATGATGGCTTTCACTGGAGCTTTGGAGACAGAAAGCCAAGAGAATTTGAACTGCTTACATGACTGGACCAGAGTTGCTCACTCTGAACATTTGTCCTTCATATAGAATATTTATTTTTCCTCATGTGACCCCAAACAGCCCCCCTACCCCATCCTATCCCACCCCATCCCCAAAACGTGGTTGTGAGGTTTTAAAAAAAAAAAAAATCACTCACTCAGCCTTTTTCTGAAAAGTTAAAGTTCAACTGCCTTTCAGATTTTTCAAGTGTAGGTCATAAAAAGAATTTTCCCCGACACCTAATTATTTTTGTTTAGTGGACCGAAAGCTACTGAATTCGAATCAAAGACTTCCAATTTTTTTTAATAGAACAATTAATGAATTTATCTCCACATGGCCCTAAATTCTCTGCTATTTTTTCCTGCTTCACCATGACCCAATACAAGATACTACATCAAGCATCACGTGGTGGGCTTTCCCCATTCGCACAAGGCATTGTGGGATACAATTTGAAACGGGAGAAAGAAAAAAAATGGAGGACGTGAGTGTGCGAATGAAACATGAAAGACCGACTACAATAACAGAAAGCAAGAAGACGTCATATACGAAGGAAACACAGGACCAAACTAATAAATACCGGCACTCCGCAAGCACCTCGGTGTGATCAGCTGTTCGTTTAGCGACAGAATGATGGAACTGTCAGTGTACGGTTTAAGGTAAACCTGCGCGCACACACGGACTTCCTCTGTCTGCTTGACTGCACAAAAGTGAGCGATTTCATGCACATTATTTGCTTTAATCCCCTCAACTATTCCAGAAATAAACATACATCACAATTAGCAAATTTCAGAGGGAACTAAATTTGACCGATTTTATGAAATTGAAAAGCCGTCTCGCTTTAAACATTCTGCTCTGTCCAGCACAGACAAAAGCATGTTTTAAAAGCCCTCGCAGCTTCATCCTGCAGGGTTACATGAAAAAAAAAAGAGCATTGGTGGATGAGAGGAGAAGTACAAAAGTGGTTTAAATTAGAGCATAATGAAAAAGGCTAAAAATGTTCCACTGGAGGAGCAAAGGAGATCGAGAGGTCCTCGGATTCAATCATTAATTGCATACCTCAGTGCTCGCGACACTACAAGACCACGGAAATTTTTTTTTCTTCCCCCCTTTCAGGCTTTCAGTAAAAACATCAGCGTAAAGACCGAGCTCATTTGGAGCCGCTCAACTTGACATTCCCCTCAGTTCCAGCTCACAGCTCTCTCTTAAACCTGACAGGATATTGATCAGTCTTGAGGCTTTCTGCTTGCTCTGATGGGCCACGCCTAACAGGCAGGATATGAGCATCCATTTAGCTACACAGAAAGCATGTGCTGGATTTCCAAAGCGCCACCACTTAAAGGTGACCTATTGCACCCCTTTTCCACAAGCTGGCAGTTCTCTGAGGTCTTAATGAAATGTCTGATGGACATGTTTTGGTTAAAACAGCACAAGGATAAAACACCACCGCTCCTTCGCACCCTGTCTAAACAGCCCCTGTTCAAAAATGGCCAATTTGAACGACTATTCCGTTAAATGTTAATGACTCTTACACTGGTAACCCCACCCCCCTGCCTTCTGCTGGATGTGTTGATGTGTGTATGGCTCAAGCAGCAAACCTCCACGACTGAAAAGTGAAGCAAATGCGGAATCGCTAAAATCTACAGTTCCTTGAATGGCCACTTGAGGCTGGCTCCAAAAATGAGTCAGTTCCCATAGACCCCCTCCCCCTTGTCAAAATGTTCAACTTTACAGCAAAAACAAACACGTTTACAGCCTGGTACCAAAAAAAAAAAAAAGTTTCGGTTTCAGTAGCCAATTTCCTATCTCATGACTACTGTACAAGGGGCGAATTTCAATATAATTCAGTTGTTTAAATTATATTGAGCCATACATTTATGCATAATTTGGGCCATGGTCAAGTTGAGCGCCTGCTAGTTTTGTGTCATCTTGTTAGCCGCTAGCTGGCATTACCTCAAAACTCAAGCTAAATTCATCACAGGTGATGGATTTATGTAAATAACTTATGGAGCCTTGCCTATTTATTTTCGTCTCAGAGCTTTTCCACATGACTACACCTGTAAATGACTAATTAGTTTTATTAGATTATACTTTCTTGCCTTTCGATATTTTTGATGTAGTCATTACCAACGAAGTTTATCAGGGTCTCTCCTTCAGTAAATTAGGTTCAGACTGAATTTGACAGCTTGAGCGATAAAGTTACATTTTGGAGTTCGACATAGAAATAATATCCGTTTAGCATGAAGATTCAGGTAGCAATAGTCAATCATTGCTAAATCATGGGTTTGGTCAGTTATTTATCAAATGCACTGTGCTATGTGCCCATCATAGATTGACCATGTAACAGTAGCTTCTATCCATCTTGGCTACTCCTAGCTAGCTATATCGCTTGCAAGCTAGCTATTATCCAAGCTAACATTAGCTATTGAAGCTGGGGGGGACATCAGGGAGAAATATCACTAATATTAACAAGAATTAAGACTGAAAAGATGACACTTGATCAAATGTGTTATTGGACGGTTACACGCCCGTGATTTTTTTGGGGGGTAAACTGGCCATTAAGGTTATGGTCTGTATGTAAGGTTATGGAGTGGCTTCTTTTAGTTTAGCCAATTAGCTTTGAGGTTAGTAGGCATGTTCCAGCTGTACTATTCCATTGGCCAGGCTTCACTATCCACGCCCCTTTCTCCATTTACAGACAAGCTGGGAGTGAGGCGGAGTCAGGCGATGCCAAAATAGCGATGTCCATCGCCGCCTTATTTGAGCTTCAAACCTGCTCTTTGGAAATCCTATGAGTGACGTCACGGAGGCTTTGTCCATTATTTTTACAGTCTATGGGATGGCTTTGCATGACCATGGCAACTAGAAGCCTGCATGCAGAACCGAGGGGGTTAATCCAGCAGTCCGGGTAAAATATGAATATACCGCCCCCTGTGTAAAGAGCCAAGTTATCGGACATTGACGGCTATTTTTTTTTTTACTCAAGACTTAATATGATCAACTTGTTGTTTAAAAGAGGACTTTTCTTACTTTGGCTGCAGTAAACTCGTCAATTATCTCAGAGGAACTGAATTTGCAACAGATTCGGTGCTCAACTGAAATCATGGCCCATCCATTCGGATAGTTCTTTACAAATTTATGACATGAAAACCTCCTCTCTCCTGATACCATGGTTACCAGGACAGCTAACAATAAGTGCTGGGTAGTGCCAAGATTTGACGCAAATCCAAACCATTTTCCAGGTAAACGTATCCAAGCATGTCAACGTCTGATTCGCACACATCGCAGGAGAGCTCGATGGCTGGTTCCATTCTGAAGCTCAGATTATCTGCTTGAAACGTCCTTTCCAAGATACAGGTGCTTATGATGCAGTGAGTCATCAGTGATTGATGCAGAAAGAAATCTGAACATTTCGTATAAAAAAAAAAGAAAAAAAATATCCAGCTGTGAGCATCTTTGGAAACCTGAGAGAACTTTTCACTTCTAGATCTCTTCTGGATCATGATGTGACCTTTTCTGAGCAAACATTGCCCCTTTGCACCACCTTTGCTCAGGAAACAGCAATTCAACCACAACCTTGGCAGGAATATCTCGTGCATGATGCCACAAAGCCGTTCTCTTTGAATTTGCTCTAAAGCTAGTCATGGTACGATGCCGCCTAGTGGTCTGGAGCTCTTCGCCCAGCATTTCCTCAGGACCATGCACTATTCAGCAGGATGTCAGGTCTCTGCTCATTCTCGCACCCAAATCACAGATGGAAGTGAAGCACATATTCCCCTAGCACAACATGCTAACATCGCTAACCCCTACTCCCATTCTCCTCATGTTATTTAAAAGTGTTGATCCAATAAACAGACATTCAACTAACGATCTTTACAAAATTGTTGATCCTGCAATAAGTAGCCTCAATATCTTTCTAGAAAACTTGCATTCATCTCTTACCTCAGCTGTTAGTTTGAGTTAGCGCTAAACCACCAAAGAAACACATAGCATAAATTTTTTTTAATACTTGTCCCCCCCCATCGCCAGTATTTCCATGGACAGTTGGTATTGATACTTTTTTTTTTTTAGGAATAATTTAATTGTACTGGTCCAGATTGGGACAGCAGTCAGACAAAAACTGGACCACACACACCACCTGGATTTTATCGACTGTAGCTGGAAATTGCTATCAAAAAAAAAAAAATCACTCCACTTTTATTGTCCCCTTTAAGATTTTTGGATCCACATAAACGTGTCTACAATAAACCAGCATCTTCACTTTAATGGTTTCTCGTTTCTTTGGTCATTCACCAATTCCTAGCCAACAAAACAAGCTGATGCACGCGCATCTTCCAACACGTGCATCTTTTTGCGCTTGCTTCATGTGTGTGTTCGAGGAAGCAGCAATTCATTCAATTCGAGCTCACAACTTTGCAACAACACCATCAATTTTCTCTGAAATTGTAACCGATTCATTACTTTCGCAAAAATTTACGACGATGAAATTGTGTTCTTTATTTTTAGCGTATAAAGCTGATATACTTTGTTTAACACTTCCGTTAAGATCGTTACTTCAGTTCACTTCATCAGGTTTGCTAATTATTGCCACGTCTAACGACACTGATTCACAACTAATCACGGGGAGGGAAGGAAGGAAGGAAGGAAGGAAGGAAGGAAGGAGGCAAACACGCGTTTCCTCCCAGAGACATAAAGCCAGCCATTGAGAAAACTTGTGTATGTAAATGCCTTATTGTAATGCTTTAAAATCAATATGCATCATTAGTAACGACCAAAATAAATTATAGTAGGGAGAAAATAACTATCAAGCACAAAACTATCGATAAATCGTGGCGTCCGGACGCTGGGAAAAGGCAGCCTTGCCTCAGGGATAATCTCGCATGACGTCACGTGTGGAACCCCGGATATCCGGGTCATTTCTGTTCATCTGATACCGTGCTTGTTCAGGTCACTGAAATTGGATATTGTTGGAATCTTACAAAAATAACGATGTGAAAGAAAGCGCTGCATTGTGTTCAGATGTTCAAATCCATATACAGCAGGACATCAGTTCACGAATTTCCCAGAAATGAGACTAATCTAAAGCGACAGTGGGTGTGGTTTGTGCAAACAAAGTGGGTGGATTTTGTGCCACCTACTAATAATAATAAAAAAAAATCTGATTCATCAAGTGTTCACCACCACCAGAACGACCACATGGGGATTACTGGAGCAAAAAACAAAACAGTTTATTTAATAAATGACATTGAGCTGATGTTTGGACAGTTCATAGATTCCCCTATTATCTTACACACACTGTGCACTAGATCAGTGGTTTTCAAAGTGGGGGCCGCCAGGGGGCCTCAGAAAGTTGGAGGGACGATGACAAAAAAAATTGCGAAAAAATATACTTTTTAAAAATAATTAAATATATTTTAATTAGTTTTTTAATCATTATAATAAAATATAATTATTAATAATAATACATCGTATCGAAACGTTGTCTGCCATGCTCATCTCTCCAATTGCCTGTGACGTTGCGGTTTGCGCCATTTATCAAGCTGCTTTGCTCCTCAAGCTAACGTATTGCTAGCACAAAATGGACAGGTTTTTGAAGAAGAGACCGAAGGAACAAACCAACAGCCCTGCTGTGGAGGACACTGCTGCGAAAAAAAACCAAGTCCTGGCCAACTAAAATCCGAAAATATGAGGCAGCATACATTAAGTATGGCTTTACAGCCATACAGAAAAATGGCCATGGTTGCCCGAAATGCGTCCTCTGTCTGGAGACCCTGTCAAACGAGTGCTTAAACCCTTCGAAACTTCAGCGTCACTAGGTACAAAAACATCCGACAGATGCCGAAAAAACAGTAGATTTCTTCAGACGCAAAGAAGAGCATTTGGTCAGGCAGTCTGCTGCATTCACCCAGCAAGCTACTGTCCCCGAGCGGCCCTGAAGGCATCATTTTTAGCCTCATACCACATTGCTCGTGCTAAAACAACTCACTCAATTGGGGAAGATTTGATTTTACCAGCCACCAAAGACATTGTCCGAGAATTGCTTGGTGAAGATGCTGCCAAAAAAAAAAAAAAAAAAAACGATACTGTCCCACTCTCTGATAACACCGTGAGCCGACAGATTGGTGACATGGCTCAAGACGTATCTGCTCAGCTGTTGGAGCAGGTGAGAGCCAGCGAATACTTCGCATTTCAGCTGGATGAGAGCACAGATTTATCCAATGAGGCCCAACTGCTTGTGTACATCAGATTTATTTCACAGGAAAGATTTGTAGAGGAAATACTATTTTGTAAAGCACTTGAAAGAAGAACTACTGGGAAAGACATTTTTCAAGTTTTGGACGATTACATCGAGTCTAACGGATTGGACTGGACCCGTTGTGTGGGGGTGTGTTCGGATGGAGCCGCGACAATGACCGGGAAGATCAGTGGAGTGACCGCGCTCATTAAGCAGAAGGCCCCGCATGTAGTGGCCACACACTGCATGCTCCATCGCGAGGCACTGGTCGCAAAAAGGATGGATAACGAGAGTTGAATCAGGTACTATAGGAGGTTATACAGTTTATTGTTCAGTGCGAAAATATGTGTTGAAAACATGTTAGTTAATAATATTCTTATGCTAAACAAATGTAACAATTATTGAATATTGAATAAAAGAGAAAACATTCTAAAAGTTGATGTTTCTTTACATACTTTGTAGCATTGTCTGTGGGTTTGCAAAAGGGGTCCCGGGCCAGAAGCTAATGCTGTTTGGGGGGCCTTGGCATGGAAAAGTTTGGGAACCCCTGCATTAGCCAATGTGAGAGAGGCCTTCAGTTCCTTAGAAGCTACCCTGGGGTCTTTTGTGACCTTGCCGACTATTACACGCTTTGCTCTTAGTGTGATCTTTGTTGGTCGACCACTCCTGGGGAGGGTAACAACGGTCCTGAATTTCCTCCATTTGTACACAATCTGTCTGACTGTGGATTGGTGGAGTCCAAACTCTTTAGAGATGGTTTTGTAACCTTTTCCAGCCTGATGAGCATCAACAACGCTTTTTCTGAGGTCCTCAGAAATCTCCTTTGTTTGTGCCATGATACACTTCCACAAACATGTGTTGCGAAGATCAGACTTTGATAGATCCCTGTTCTTTAAATAAAACAGGGTGCCCACTCACACCTGATTGTCATCCCATTGATTGAAAATACCTGACTCTAATTTCACCTTCAAATTAACTGCTAATCCTAGAGGTTCACATACTTTTGCCACTCACAGATGTGTAATATTGGATCATTTTCCTCAATAAACAATCAAGTATAATATTTATGTCTCATTTGTTTAACTGGGTTCTCTTTACTTTTAGGACTTGTGTGAAAATCTGATGTTTTAGGTCATATTTATGCAGAAATATAGAAAATTCTAAAGGGTTCACAAACTTTCAAACTCCACTGTATAAGGATCCCAGTCACTACCAGAATTCTCTCCAAAATGCGATTCCATATCGAGACTGCTCGAACCACTGCTGCGCACATGAACAAAATTGATACCTGAATCTTTATTACACATGACATCATGCACCCCTTCGAGATCTTCCAGATGAGTTTCGGCAGATTCCGTGAAAATTGGCTGATTTCATTGATTTTCCATCAATTTATGGCCAGCTACTGTTCGAAAACACACAATCAACATAATGATTGCTGCTTTGTAGAAGGAATAAAAGTGAGGTTTAGGGACATGAAATTCACTTTAAAGCACTGATATTGGTGACTCCTTCTGCAAACGTTCATGTTAAATAAGCTAAAATGTCTCTATAATGACACGTTTTCTTAATCAGTTCACGTGGAGCTTCCTTCGGAACGAGAACCTACAAGCAAGTTTTTACTATAGAAATGATAACACATTAGAACAAGTGCATTCATATCAACCTGTCATCTCTGCAGCTGCGCTGCTGTTAGAAAAACAGACCTCAACAGTGCTGGGGTATACACTCACCGGCCACTTTATTAGAAACACCTGCTGCTTGACGCAGTTCTCTAAAATCACTTGAAAATCACGCAGATCCAAATCAAGAGCTTCGGTTAATGTTCACAATGTTCAAACATCAGAACGGGAAAAATTGTGAACTCACAGTGAAGTGCGACTTTCTTTCACTGTGGCATGGATGTTGGTTTGAGCCAGATGTTTGAGTGTTTCAGAAATGGCTGATCTCCTGGGGTTTTGACACACTAGATTTTACACAGAATGGTGTGGAAAAAAAAAAAAAACATCCAGTTGAGTGAGGGACAGTTCTATGGGTGGAAGGATATACAGTGGTGCTTGAAAGTTTGTGATTAGCAGTTAATTTGAAGGTGAAAATAGAGTCAGGTGTTTTCAATCAATGGGATGACAATCAGGTGTGAGTGGGCACCCTGTTTTATTTAAAGAACAGGGATCTATCAAAGTCTGATCTTCACAACACGTTTGTGGAAGTGTATCATGGCACGAACAAAGGAGATTTCTGAGGACCTCAGAAAAAGCATCGTTGATGCTCATCAGGCTGGAAAAGGGTACAAAACCATCTCTAAAGAGTTTGGACTCCACCAATCCACAGTCAGACAGATTGTGTACAAATGGAGGAAATTCAAGACCATTGTTACCCTCCCCAGGAGTGGTCAACCAACAAAGATCACTCCAAGAGCAAGGCGTGTAGTCAGCGAGGCCACAAAGGACCCCAGGGTAACTTCTAAGCAACTGAAGGCCTCTCTCACATTGGCTAATGTTAATGTTCATGAGTCCACCATCAGGAGAACACTGAACAACAATGGTGTGCATGGCAGGGTTGCAAGGAGAAAGCCACTGCTCTCCAAAAAGAACATTGCTGCTCATCTGCAGTTTGCTAAAGATCATGTGGACAAGCCAGAAGGCTATTGGAAAAATGTTTTGTGGATGAATGAGACCAAAATAGAACTTTTTGGTTTAAACAAGAAGCGTTATGTTTGGAGAAAGGAAAACACTGCATTCCAGCATAAGAACCTTATCCCATCTGTGAAACATGGTGGTGGTAGTATCATGGTTTGGGCCTGTTTTGCTGCATCTGGGCCAGGACGGCTTGCCATCATTGATGGAACAATGAATTCTGAATTATACCAGTGAATTCTAAAGGAAAATGTCAGGACATCTGTCCATGAACTGAATCTCAAGAGAAGGTGGGTCATGCAGCAAGACAACGACCCTAAGCACACAAGTCGTTCTACCAAAGAATGGTTAAAGAAGAATAAAGTGAATGTTTTGGAATGGCCAAGTCAAAGTCCTGACCTTAATCCAATGGAAATGTTGTGGAAGGACCTGAAGTGAGCAGCTCATGTGAGGAAACCCACCAACATCCCAGAGTTGAAGCTGTTCTATACGGAGGAATGGGCTGAAATTCCTCCAAGCCGATGTGCAGGACTGAACAACAGTTACCGCAAACGTTTAGTTGCAGTTATTGCTGCACAAGGGGGTCACACCGGATACTGAAAGCAAAGGTTCACATTTTTGCCACTCACAGATATGTAATATTGGATCATTTTTCTCAATAAATAAATGAGCAAGCATAATATTTTTGTCTCATTTGTTTAACTGGGTTCTCTTTATCTACTTTTAGAACTTGTGTGAAAATCTGATGATGTTTTAGGTCATATTTATGCAGAAATATAGAAAATTCTAAAGAGTTCACAAACTTTCAAGCACCACTGTAGTAACTCATAAAATCACCCTTTACAACTGTGGTGATTAGAAAAGCATCTCAGCAGAAAAGCAACAGCAGAACACCACATTGGGTTTCCTCTTGACTGCTCCTGCAGCGAAGAACAAGGATCTTAGAATCAAGATCATGTTCCTATTGAAGTGGCCGGTGAGTGTAAATGTAAACTAAATAACCCCGAAGAAGTTGAGCCAAAAGACTTGAAGGTAAGTGTTGAGTGCTTATTTAAACGCTTCATTACGCTTCCTCAAAGTCGTTTCCTCAACTCCCAGAGCACTAATGAGCCGCAACGCTTAGCCGAGCTTCAGTCCACTCAGCATGCACAGGATGAGCGCCAGGTCTTTGGGACGTCCGTTTCACTGAGCGGTCATTCTTCTTCAGTGATCATAGTCTCTGATTAAAAGTAGAATTTGTCTTTTCTAAACAGAATATGTATTAATTTTATTTTAAATTGGGGGGTGGCCTTTTCTCCGAGGGCTGTTATCGGACTTGTATGTATGAGGCTTTCTGCCCACTCGAAACACCTCCACGTGGAACAGTGATGTCTGATCTCAAAATTAGCTCACTGTGACACGTCTGACATTCCATCCAACAGCCAGGAGGATATTTTATATTTTAAAAAAATAAAAATGGTTAGAAATGCAAATTTAACCTGCTCTCAGAGCCATCTCAAAAACAGTGAGAGAGGTATGAGACATTTTCTTGCTTTAATGTGTAGAACCGCATGTGCGTGCAGAGACTCCGAGGGGAAGGAACCCGAGTCTAAAGGTAGGTCTGTACCGGTAACCATGGTGACCATGTGGAAAATAACCAGTGAACAGCTGAACCGGGGTGGGGAGGTGAGGAGTGAACTGACATGAAGTTTTCTTTTTTTTTTTTTAAACCTTTGTTTTATGTTTAACTTCAAGCTTTAATTATTAATCATTTCCAGACATCATAAAATCAGTCGCACGTTTTTGTAAGGTTTTGAATCTTATATTTTTTATTTAAAAATATCAGAATATTAATAATTAACATTACAAATTATTTTTACTTGAAGGCACGGCACTTTAACATGAATGAAAAGAAAGGAAGTGCATGCGTCTTGGTGCTTGCAGAAGTGAAGTGCTCACTCTCTCCATACGAGAGTTTGCGCAATATCTTTACATGCACATAATTCATGGCACCTTGCTCTCTTTTTAATGGACACGCCTACTAATACTTACAGCTCAGACGCTCTTTCACACTTTAAACACCATAGCATGTTATCAATGCTCGGTAAATAATAAAATCTCCCTGGGGGCGTCGTGGCTCAGGTGGCTAAGGCGCCATACCATAAATCCGGGGACCCGGGTTCGATTCCGACCCGAGGTCATTTCCCGATCCCTCCCTGTCTCTCTCTCCCACTCATTTCCTGTCCTGTCTCTACACTGTCCTATCCAGTAAAGGTGAAAAAAAGCACAAAAAATATCTTTAAAAAAAAATAAAATCTCCCATCACTCAATATATTTTCAAGGTAAAACTATCGGAAATGGGAAAACTTGCGACTTGCAATGATTCGCATTTTTTAAAAACAAACTGTTACGTCCTTGGAGGTATGACTCGCAGTTGGGTGTGGGTATGGCGTCAGTGTTACTGGTGTGTTCACACTGCTGTTTTGTTTTCCTGAAGTGAGCCGTATAGTTGTAAAGGTGAAATGTTGACATGCTTTCAGGCTCCTCATCTTCGTCACGTCACTACCAACCAGGCCCACGTCAAACATCGTTCTTTGTGGCGACATGTTTTTAAATCTCAAGTGTTTACTTTCAGGCCAGAAACCATTTTTGTAACATATATTTTTCTAATGTAATATATTCGCAGAGGGAACGAGCCTGTTCTTCTTATTTGGGAGTTTACTCAGTTTGTTTGGGAGATGGTTCACTTTATCATTTTTTTTTCTTTTTTGGTCCAACTATCAAGCAATTTAGCTTGCCCCTTTTGTAAAGAGATGTTTTACATGGCTGTGATCATTCCTGAAGAGATCGCATCAGTAAAAGAATAATCGAACACTTCAACTCGAGTCTCATGTTTCAGGTCTGGTGGTTGGTGAAGGTTGGGAGGACATTGGGTGAGACACTTGTTTGTCTTGCAGCCAACCATCACTGGGAGGTCGTTAGCATCATAACTCTGTTGGCCAAGCTTTTCAAAAGCTCGTGTATGACTGCGCAGAGTGGTCGTTTATTCATAAATAGTGAACAGCATCCTGAAACCATGTTCTGGAGAAGTCATCCTCATGTTCTGCCAAACCGTAACATGGTCACTTTTAACCTGATTTAATAATTCAGAAATCTTTATAAGAGTAAAGAGTGAAGCAGACCTCAGGAGATCATCTGCTTCATGCCGGGATCTGAGAATTCCAGACACACTCAGCAGTCGGTTAATTTACTCCGGATCTTTCAGAGATGTGATGCAGTCGGAGCGGAGCAGAGCAGAGCAAAGGAAACCTGACGGTGGAGCAGATGGTCCTGTGCTCCAGCACTGATCTAGAACAGGTGGACCAGAACCTATTCTGTTAATCATTGGAGAATAATTCATGAGGATTGACAAGAAATGTAGCTGTCGTGTTTTTTTGTTTTGTTTTTTTTGGGGGGGGGGCATTTAATGCATCAGGTATTCTTTTATAATCTTACACATGTTCATTATGTACAGAGTCTTTACTTTTGGATATTTTAACTTGTGGTTGTGTGCTCGTTTTCATCATCAATCGACTGCTGTCGAGATAGACAACACAATGCTCTGCCATAGAAGCCCATCAGACATTGCCCGAGCCAATTCCTCAAAGACTAAACTGAAGTCTCTGGATAAAGTATCAGGGAACATTAAAAGATCTATTTCCCCTTTTTTGGAGGTAGACCACCAGATTCAAGCTGCCACCAAAGCTTTTGGCGCATTACAAAAGCAACTATGGTCTCGCCATGGCATCAAGAGAACCACCAAGTTGAAAGTATACATCCGTAAACATTTCAAGAAATTGGCCAGGTTACAACTCCGACACCTGCGTCAAATCCTCAAAATAAGATGGCAGGACAAGGTCCCCAGTGTAGAAGTCCTCAGGCAAGCCAGTGCAGTGAGAGTGGAGGCCCTGATCACAGCCTCCCAAACACGCGACTGCCCAAGGCTGTTTTCAATGGAGAACTGAGCCTTGGAAAGAGGAGACAAGGAGAACAGAAACTGAGGTACAAAGACATCTTGAAGAGGAACATGAAGAATGCCGAAATTATTGATCAGACGTGGGAAAGGGATGCCTCAGATAGAGCAACATGGCGATGTGTAGTTAAAAGCTCAGTGTCCGCAATTGAAAACAAGCGTCAAAGGGAGTATATGAAGCCAGGCGTTCCATAACGACTCAGCCAGGATGTTCGTGCCATCGCTGCGGACAACTCTGTCGCTCTGGTGCGGGCCTTGCGGCCCATCTGCATTTCTGCACATCTGAATGAAGCAGTCATTGCTAGCGATGAACAGCCGATGATGCCTAGTCGTCTGGCCCCTCCTGCCCAACCCGCTCAAGACTGCTGTCTGTCCTGGTTCCCTGTTGGTGGAATTACCTTCCCATTGAGGTCAGAACTGCCGACTCCCTGACCACCTTCAAGTGCAGGCTGAAGTCCCGCCTCTTCATGACAACAATTTCCCCTTTTTGGGCACAGTAGTCATTCTACGGAGATGATTTGATCTTTTGCCCGGAAACAATGGCCAGCGAACATAGCTCTCCTTTGTGCTACTGTTCTAGTGATGGACAGGACTTCACTATAGATCACAGTTTTGGTTGGGTGGTCTTTCCAGGATAGGTTTTAGACCCGCATTAGCAGTCTTGTGTATGTGCCATCAAGGCGTTTTTCAAGTTCTTTACCAGTGGTCCATGTTTCAGCACCATAAAGTAGTATGCTTTCAACACAGACCTGAAAGAAGCTAGATTTGGTGATGTCCGACTGCCATATTTATGCTCCGATTTAATCTGGAGCATGCGGCCCACGCTCGACCATTTCTTGATATAACATCCTTTTTACCATCAGCAACAAAAGATCCAAGATGTTTAAAGCAGTTCACGTCTTTCAGAACAGAACCATCTCTTGAGCAGATTGGATTGTGGTCCCCATCTTCATTTATTGCCATGCATTCCATCTTCTTTGTATTGCGCGCAAGACCAACTTTCATTGCTGCTTCTTCGAGAGACAGAAGGAGCTCCTGTGCTGATGTCAGTTGCTCGACTATAAGACAGGCACGACAACAGCAAATTCTTATTTCAGCTGAAAGTGAGCCGGGGGTCTTATGTGACCAGTATAATTATTATAACCTTCACCACATTATCATTTTACTGAACCATCACCATTGTTATGAGAGACAACTAAATTTTGCATCACACCATAGTTCTATTTTACGAAAAGCAAAATGGAGTTATTAGTTCTGCTATGGAAATCTAAGCTAATATCATATAATTCCTTCTGAATGAGCTCGTCTATCTGCTATTGGTGTCAGGGGCACGGATTCCGTGTTATCCGTAACTGCTGATTCCGCAAGTGTTCCCCAATGGTGGACATCATGAGCATCGTCGGTCTTCGACTTTGTTTTGAAAAACGATGATCCGAGAATATAGTTTGCTCGTCTGAGAGAAAATTTTTGTTGTGCTTCATTTTTGCATGTTCTGCGATTGTAACACATCCTTGACTCCTATAATTTATCAAGTCAGTCAGTCAGTCAGTCAGTCATCGCAGAACATGCGTAAATCTTTGCCGAGACAATCGGCTTTCTTGACAAGTTTCTCCGGGATTGTCTCTTCTTTGCTACCGATTTTCATCTCTATCATTACGGTCTTTTGCATCCGTTCCCACCTAAGTTTATTTTTAACGTCCTTGTCGATTTCAAGAACTTGAAACTCTTGTTCTCGCGTGAGAGTTTTCGCCAATTTCGTCTTTAGATTTCAGCTGAAAGCACGGTCTATCGAGTCGCCATTTGCAATAGTGATATTTATGTATCAAGACTGCTGATTGGCTCAAAAGATCAAAAGATAGTTTGGGTCAGCCAATCACTCCATGTTTTACAAAATTTATGGCTTTCCAAGAGGTTTTCACGTTACAGAAAGAAGCGATTTGCTCTGAATGTTCCCCGATTCACTTCTATGCTAAGACGGACTTGGCAAAAATCAAACCTCACCCTCGTCCCTCAAATTTTCTCCTCAGATTTGGATGATTCACAAGAATGACCCATTTGGCGAACAAAACCACGGAAAATTGCCATCCCTGATAAGAGTAAGGTCATCAGCATAGTCTAGGTCAGTGAGGTGCTTACAGCTCTGATGACCAGATCATCTGCCAATACCGAGATCCTTATGGCTGATGGGGTCAACTGACTGTTTTAGGACACAGTCCACAGCGATGACGAAAAAAGGAGCGAGCGCGTCACCTTAGAGTATACCTGCTGTTCTTGGAAAAGCCTTCTTCCAGAGTCTGGACAAAGCATGATGGGTTATAACTGCAATCGTCTTGACCATCTCCTCCAACACTCCATAATTGAGTAGGATGTGGAGCATCACTTTCATGTTCACATTGTCAAATGCTTTTAAGAAGTTGTTGACAAAACACAAGTGATGCATTCTGAAGATCATAATGTTCGTTTTAAAGCAGGCTGTTTATTCCATTGAATTTGATCATATAATAAAACACCAGTGCTCTGCAATAGCCTGTAATCTCATCCAGACTGTATTCCCATTCCACACCTGGTATTCCTGGAATACACTCCAGACCCAACGTGACCCTTGTGGGTCATTACACTCGTATATACAGAATACACACTCACTCAGACTGTATCCATCCTGCTCATACATCATTAATATTTGAAGCCTTTCCAGCGTACCTCCCAGAAATCATACATAATCAATGAAAACTATTTAGAAATTATTTATTTTTTTTAGCATAAGGAATAAACACAACCTGTGTCATTGGAAAATTACACATTTTTATTAACGATCTATTAACTAACATACATTTTTATCCATTTATTGCTACATTAAGTTGTAAAACGTCCAAGAAACAAGTTAAGCGCAAAGCGCTGACATTGCAAACTAAATAAACATTCACCATATCAACAATCACACATTTTTAGTCCGTGTATTTGGAGCGTCCGCTGTACACATCCCTCTGAACGAGCTGTTACTACAGAAACGATAACGTATTACAAAACGAGGGCATTAAGACAAACCCCATGATTTACAGCTGCACGCTTTCTGGCCGATCAGAACGAAGAATTCAACAAAGCTACGGTATAAAGTGGATTCATGTATATTTTATACTGTATGATATATATGAGGAGTATGAAATCACCACACCCAGGTGACGTACACTGGAATTTACGTTTAAGTAGGTGAATATTTGAACATTACTTTCTTCGCTGAAGGTGAAGTGAATATTGTCAAGGTTATTATTCACCGATATTCACTGATTCTGAGGCGGAGAATTGTTTTACTCTACACAAGTGATTTTTTTTTTAATCGTTTTAAAAGATTTTTCAAACTTCAAAAGCAGGATGTAAATGTAACTTCACGGCACAGACTTGCGTCACTTATCTACGCTGAGTCACATAAAATACTTTGCTCTGAAATCGATAAAATAAAATCACAACTCCACCTTACCTTTGAATAGTTTTAGACCAAACTTCGGAGCATCTTTAGTGCTTTTATTTTAGGAACAGCATTTTCTTTCATCATTCGTAATTCTTCCTCATTTACGGTGACGACGCGATTGGCCGCCATTTTGCTGAGTCACACGACGTGATTATCGAGAAATAGGCTGAGTGTCTCAACCGATCAGCACCCGCGATTTTCTATAATCACCTGAGCATTTATGCTAAATTTATTTATTCAAATTAACTACAAATTTGATTGTATTTTTTATTTTCTAATTTGTCACAGATGTGATTTTATTTTTCCTGTTTTGCCATTTTATTTGACGTTTATTTCTTTTATCAGACACTAAAAGGTGCTATGAAAAAAGTATTTTATCACTTTCTGTACACAAGTCACATACACTGTACACTTATACCCTGTCCACACTAGGGATTTTGTACCGCAACACCTGTCCACACTAGCAACTATACCGGTACTGTAGCGGTATAACTGTATCGGTACGAAACCCACAAATGTATGGGTTTCGTACCGGTACAGTATCGGTACCGTAGCGCTTCGCTGTAGTGCGGACAGATGAAGCGGTTCTGTATCGATACAAATATAATGCGCATGCGCAAAGTCACACACCTCAATCCATGTCTTCGCTGAATAAAATAGTGAAGAACGGAGATTCGTTTGTTTCTTTCTCAACTGCCTCGCGCGTTTTCTACGATTCAACTGAATAAATGACCACCAGAAATACAGACTGTACACTGACAACAAAAAGCACACACACGTTGTTTCATCCGTACGGAAGCCGAGAGAGGCCCTTCATATAATCCTTTTTTTTATTCACCTTATCCCGAGATAACGACATAATTAATTCAGGATCTCGAGAAAACAACACAACTAATTCGAGATCTCGAGAAAACAAAACCGTTATTTCGAGATCTCGAGTAAACAGCTGAGAAATGGTTCATTCAGGTGCGCCAAGAGACTTGTGATATGCTGACTTTGGGGCTATTTCTCATTCTGTAAAGACGCAACTTTGGTCATTAGAATGTCTGGAATAATCGATCACCTAATAAGGCAATATTTTGATCAGGGGTTGACACAGGGAGAGATTGCATTAAGTCTTTTAATAAGGGATAATTTCAAAATTAGCCCGCGGCACCTCCGCAGAAGACTGGCCCGGCTTTGTCTCTACCGACGGAGATACAGTGATCCAGCTGAGATCATGAAATAATTGTTTTGTTTTCTCGAGATCACGGAATAATTGTTTTGTTTTCTTGAGATCTCGAAATAACGGATGCCATATATTCTCGGAAGGAAGTTACTCGGTAACCACGGAAACATTCCGCTTAGAATGTAAACAAACCGGTGAAATGACCAGAGCAATTTGTGAAACATGCGATAATTCTTAAAAATTTAGATTAAAAAAAAAAAAAAAACACCACACACACACACACCAACCATCAAATACTTTCATTCCATATATTTTTTTAGTTTGTATTTTTTGTTGCTTTGTTTCCGTGTAGAGTTTTTATTTCGTCCTCGGTTGGTTCAGCAACCATACCTGTCAACCCTCCCGTTTTTCCCAGGAAATCCCTTATTTTGACTTATTTCCCACTGTCTTCCCGTTTTTTTATTTTCCCGAAAATATCCCGTATTTTGACATTATATAAAAGTCCCGTATTTTCACAATATAAAAAAGTCGGTAGGTCCAGAATTCATGACGCGCCTCTGACAGGAGTTTACAGCAGGAAGTTGGGCCATGAATTCACGTCCCCACCCTCTCAGGCATCAGTAATTACATAACTCCGTCCAGAGGCGAGGCTGAACAAGTGATTAGGTCCAGTGTTGCCAGATTGGGCGGTTTCCCGCCCAAGTTGGGCGGTTTCAAGTGCATTTTGGCGGGTTTTGAACATATTTTGGGCTGGAAAACATCAGCAGTATCTGGCAACACTGATTAGGTCCGAGGTGAAGATGGTGATGCTAATAGCTAAGAAAAACATTAGCCTCTCTTTCTTTGATGATTTCAACAAGTGCGTGGCTGGAATGTTCCCAGACTCTTCCAATTGCAAAGAAATTTTCCATGGGGAAAACGAAAGCCTCCCAAATAATCAAAGGTAAGCTACACATGTTTACATTAAGTATGTCCTGGCTAAGACCTCATAAATAGCCTAGTGTAAACTAATTGGTGTATTAACTGTTTTATCCACTCATTGTCTATTTTATTTTCTATCTGAAATTTACCCATTTTACATCACTCTTGGTTTAATATTTTATATTACTCTTTATTGCTCTATCTATCTATCTATCTATCTATCTATCTATCTATCTATCTATCTATCTATCTATCTGTGTTCCGAGGCCATGATTATGGTAAAACCATAATAAATTGCAATGGAATTGAATTTATTGACTGGTTATATAATGACCTTTCTTATTTTAACATAAGATACGTATTTTAGCCCTTAATTTGGGAAATAACTGGCACCACTGAAAGCAAGTAAAAATAAATGTATAGTTTATTCACAAATGTACTCTATAAACCATAAGCATATTGAGTTTGTGTCTTGGCTATCACCAACATGCACCAGAGTACAGGAAATCACAAATACTAGATAGAAAATTGCCCCCCATTCAACTACACACCCACTTTTGGTGAAGGGTATGACTTTCCGAAATTTTCCCTTATTTTGAGTTAAAAATCTGGGAAATATCCCTTTTTTTCAAACCTCAAAGTTGACAGGTATGTCAGCAACACGCTCCGCCATTTTGTTTTTCTCGACTCACGGTATATGAGCTGATATCCGAGTAGTAGAGTAGCCAATCAGAGTGCGTGACTGCTCATATCCAGTGAATGTGGATAGAATAATATAATATTCCCTTTCATGGTTACTAAAAGTGTAAATCTAGACAGGATGTAGATGGGCAAATTCCATTGAGAGGGTATGAATCAGTGAAGCATTACTCTAAAAAGTAGGTCAAACACACACACGAGCCCTACAGTGATGGAAATGGCATCTCAGGTCAAGGCTGGATTGTGACAGCTAAGGGGAAATGACAGGAGGAATAAACATCCTCTTTTCCACCTCTCCTTTTCCTCCCATACTGTTAACACATTCTCTTACACCATAAACAAAGCGTTCCCCATCCACATTTATTTTGTCTCCATCATAACTTCAGCACTTATTCTCGACTGGGTCATTTAAATGGGGGGGGAGGGGGGGGGTCACAGCAAAGAAAAACAGACAAGTGTAGAAATATTAAGAATCAAAACTAATTGCCTGTGGGCGGTTCGAGTGATGCACGCTGGACCCTCAGAAACACGATCAAGTGCGCTCAGGGCAACAAAATGTGAAGCGTACAGGCGAAAGAGCAGCTACAGCCTTTCATCTCTCCATCCAGCTCATTAGCCTTGAGGTCTCAGAGCTCCAGACACCACCGCATTCCAATTACTCTTTTTTTTTTGAACAAACAGTGAGTCGATATTGGAAAAACGTTCTACATTCTCTACAAATAAAACATTCGGAAAGAACCCGATTCTCCCACATCATGACTCAGAATAGGCACCAAACCATCTTCACCCCCAATCGCTCAAGATTATTTAACAGACGGTTTCTCGAGAGTGGACGACGTACCAACTCTGATCTTTTAGTCTTGGTTCTAGTTATATTTAGTTGCATCAATCCTCTTTAGAAGTTTTGCCCATGTTGCTCTGCTCAAACAATTTTGTCTGTGCTACAAATTTCTGCCAGATCCCAAGTCCACCATCCTGAAGCCTGCTCTGCTCTTGCTGTCCTCACAAGGTCAACAAACTCCAGCTATCTTCTCTCGCTCTTCAGCAGCTCCTCGGCCCATTTTTCTACAAGCTCCCACCTCAATTTGGATTTTGGGCCACAAGCCCCTGCTCTCCCATCTCAAGGTCCACAACATTTAAAAGACTGCCAAAGGCATAAAAGTTCCTGCTTTTACCATCCTGGGGTCTACAAACCCCTGCATCCTGTCAGGATCCGTCTGCTGACATCTTAAAGGGATCCTCCAGCGGATTTATTCTCAAACTCAAGTAAAATTACTCGCGGATTTCAAAAATCAAACTTTCATTTTCAGAGATCAAATAGTGTTCGATGGGCTTCCTGCAGTGGTGATGTAAGCGATGATGTCAGAGAGCTGTCACTTGGAGCAACTCAGCGGTTTGTATTCTCTGTTTACATCATAGTTTTACAAGTATTTTTACTGACTTTCAATTTTTAAAATGAGGATGCCTCATTGTGGAGCATATAAATGCCACAATGATGCTAAAAAGAAAGCACAAGCTGGAACTCTACTACATTTCCAAAAGAAAATGCAAAATGTGCTTGATCAGCTGGAACAGAGGGTCACTGACAGAAACTGGATCAGACACGAGACCTCGTGCTGCAAAATCATGCCGATTCAGTCAATTCGCAATCGGTGAGAATGTGATGGTTGTTCGTCTCTGTGTAGCCCTGTGATAGATTGGCGACCTGTCCAAGGTGAAGCCTGCCTCTCACCCAGGATTGGTTTCAGGTTCTAAAGCAACTCTGACGGATAAGCAGCATAGATAATGGATGGATGGATGGTTTACAATAAGAGACAGAAAAAGATGTTCTTCCTGCTACACGGTATTTAACCCTCTGGGGTCGAGAGCTTCTCCGGCGAAGCGCAACAGGTTTAGAATGAGTAGGTCATGCATTTAGATAAATATCTTCGAGTTCATCATACAAGCTTGATAAACATATTGACAAACTTTATACTTTACACTTTATGTGCCCACTGCCAAATAATATAGTTTTTAAATTACCTAAAACATAAAAATTGCCCACTTAGTCACACCGAAGTCGGAGCACTGAGCGCGCACTTATGCATTCATAAAAGACTGTTCCCATGGTAACGGCATGATCACTTTCACTCTTTTGGTTTCTCTTTCGTGGTGGGAACACCCACCGTAAACAGGATAAAATCTGTCAGACAAAGTTTAGACTATTTGGAGGTAAATCTTGTGAGATGGCATGCAGATTTTATGAGTTTTGGATGATTCAGGACAGCGATTCAATTAATGATTCATTTCATGATTCAGGACAGCAAATTCAATTCATTTAATGATTCAGGGCAGCAATTCAATCCATTTAATGATTCAGGACAGCAATTCAATCCATTTAATGATTCAGGACAGCAATTCAATCCATTTAATGATTCAGGACAGCAATTCAATTTCAGGACAGCGATTCATTTCATGATTCAGGACAGAGATTCAATTCAATCTTGAGAACTGCAACACTGATGATGAGCGGGGCCCTTTTTTTCTTTTTTTTTTTTAAACTGACTCGATCCAGCCAAAGATCAACTCAAGTAAGTATAAATACTTCTATTTCTGATGAGCAGATCGGTTGATATGTGTGCACTGTAGTGCAGACACAGGAAAAATGACTGAGCAAATGTTCCAGAGTTAAAAGTATTTTCTTCAAAAATAGTTAATTTTGCTCCATTTGGAGTTTAGAGTGTAAAATTTGGAGTTGGAGCAAAATTACAGAGTAAATGTCTAACAGAGTTTATTGTGGCTCTGAACTGAGTAAAATAGTCCAAGAGTTCATATTTCAAGACACACTGAATCGAGTCAAATACCAGATAAATGAAGGTGGTGTAAAAATCAGTTTTGGAACGGTGTTGGAATGTGTGAACAAACATGACCTTACCCATTGGGACTTGACCTGATGGGATTAAGAGTTGGCAGTGGGAGGGGTTTTCACTCTTCTCATTGAATGGAATGGAAATTTTTACCCTTCTCATTGAATACCCCTCCCACTGCCAACCCTTTATCCCAAAACAATAGGACATACATATTTTTGATGGCCAGTTAATTGTCTAAATCAGTGGAGCAGATTTAAGTTTTTGTGCTTGATCCATTCCTAAGACTGAACAGAAACACCTCACATGACCAAAACAGTTTGTCAGAATGGGTAAGGTCATGTTTTCCCCCCACACACTCCAACACAGTTCTAAAACTGCTTTTTACATCTTCATTTTTTTTTTTAAAGTACAATCATGACACACACTACAGAGATATTATTGTAGATGAACTTGTACTGAACACAAAAAAAAAGTCATATGACTTTGAAAATACTGCTTAGATTTGTTGAAATTGACAAAATCAGAGTCCGCCAAAATCATTAGAGTGCCGGAAAATGCCCTCAGACCCCAGAGGGTTAACCTCTTTTCTGTTCTGTAAGCAGTTTCTAAATGCAAATGCCTCAGATTTACATTTATTCATTTGGCAGATGCTTTCATCCAAGCTGAGCAGATGAAGTTTAAGGTCTTGGGTCCAGTAGCAGCTTGACATTAGGGTAATTTAAGCTAATACCCTTTTGAAGCCGCCACCACCAGTGTTTTAAAGCGTACCACAATAAAAGCAAAGGTGACCTTGATGAATCGTCACTCCCCGAGGGCTACACACATGGAAAGAAACCTTAACATCTGCAGAAACATGTTCGATAATGTAAAGGATGGTGAAAGGCAGACAAAAATCTTATTTGTGCGTTATCAGTTTACTAGCCTGGAGGACTCAAACTACTTTATCAAAATCTTCATGTCTTTTCAGAATTAGTTTTTTTCTGTGGCAGAAACCTTCTCGCTGGCCGTCTTTAAACGCTTCACTGGAAGAAAAGTTTTTGGGTCTTTTTTTTGTGAGGTTTTACAAAATGGTGTACCTGCCTGATGGAGCTGGATATCTTGGGAAAGACGAACGTCTGCACAGCTCATTGGAGCCTTTCAGGTATTTGTTCTCACTCTCTGTCAGAAATGCAGATTCCCCCCCTCGGGGCTTTGCGTGCCTCTTTAATGGGCAGATTCGTCAGAGTCGGTCCTGTCTCACTGCTCATTCAGGTTAATTGTGTTTCTTCACACATGCACTCGGTCCTTCTCAAAAGCTATAAGCCAATGTTTCAGAGGCATGCTGAGATTGTCAAGAGGAGAATAAAGTAGTGTCAGCGAGAAAATTTATGCACATCCTTTCCCAAAGCATTTCCAGTGGATTTTTTTTTTATGTAAAGCAGTTAAAAAAAAAAAAAGACTCACTGCCAAAATAAGCAAGATCCATACGAAAATTAAAATAAATAGTCTCATCTTATCTCATTATCTGTAGCCGCTTTATCCTGTTTTACAGGGTCGCAGGCAAGCTGGAGCCTATCCCAGCTGACTATGGGCGAAAGGCGGGGTACACCCTGGACAAGTCGCCAGGTCATCACAAGGCTGACACATAGACACAGACAACCATTCACACTCACATTCACACCTACGCTCAATTTAGAGTCACCAGTTAACCTAACCTGCATGTCTTTGGACTGTGGAGGAAACCGGAGCACCCGGAGGAAACCCACGCGGACAGCATGCAAACTCCACACAGAAAGGCCCTCGCCGGCCACGGGGCTCGAACCCTGGACCTTCTTGCTGTGAGGCGACAGCACTAACCACTACACCACCGTGCCGCCCAAAATAAATGGTCAATACCCTTTATATTTTCAGCAAGGATGTGAGAAAGGTGGCGAGTTTTATTCCATACAAGTCAATCTTTTACCTAAAGAAGTTACTGGCACCAGTGCGTATCGTTATCTTGTTAATATCATGCAGTGTGTTTAAAATGGAAAGCTTAAAGTAGATGGATGCTTGCAATCATTTTCCCAGCAGAAACATGGGAAATATCTGTCTTGTTTGGGGTAAAGGTCAAGCAAGTCAAACACAATATTAAAAAAAAAAGTCCTCAGCCTGGTTCACTGCCAAGAAGGAAGAGGAAGGAGCGAGTGGTACATCTGCTGTACATCTATTTGGGCGAGTTAGCTAGCTAGCTAGCTTCTTTTTGTTTGGCGAATGAACACATGACACAGCTGAGTATTCACCTGTTGAGGATACAACACGCAGCTTGTAACGATCTCTGGGTTTAAGTGTCTGTTAGACCCCATTCCAGTTTGTTGACTCATGTCCAAGGTCGTCATATTTTGTGGAAATTGTGTCCATCCAGTCGTCTCTCTTCACCACACCATTTCACACATTTTGTTGTGCCTTGGCTTTCAGAAATCTTTAATTTCTGAGGTTTGTTCCTCACCTAAGGGAACATCCAAGAACTAAAACACCACAACATTGGTCCTAATTTTATTTTAGACATCGATCCTGCCTCAGAGGATGGCTTTTCACGAGTGTTTAGAAAGATCCAGTTTACTGCTGACCAGAGATTTTCTAGGAATAGCAGCATCATTTCCTGCACTTATGAATAAAGAAAATTATCTACCTCATCACCACCACCATGGTTGTGCTTTGTGGTATGATCTCTCAGGGCCTAAAACAGAAAAGACAGACAGGGGCCTCAAAGGTCAAGGAAAGCTTGCGCACACAGAGGGACAAGTCAGCCGTGCCATCACCCTCGAGGAAATGCGTGGAGTCAGGTAGAAAAATGTAATTTGCTCTGAATGTTGACTCCTCGAACCTTTGGGGTGCTGGACATATTGTACACCATCTGGTGCCCGTCTTCATTCACTGCACAGTACTGAGAGACCAGAGCAGGGACGGCCAACTATTACTCACCATGGCGCATCCACCTGCCTTTATTCAGAACTCAAAGCATCAGTCCACAATTCACTCGCCTTCTGAGGACTTAAACTTCAAACAATAAACCTATGCATGATCTTTATTTCAATTATGACTTCCTCCCCATGGTACACGTCACGCCGTAGCTCACTCCAGTCCAGAAGGAATGATCTAAAAGTGGGCCACCTTCCTTGCGCAATAAATGTTGCCAGCTATATACACCCTAGGAATACCAACCTATTTGCCAGAAAGAATCCAAAATGGCAATGAATTGATCAAGAAGAAGCAATTTTTGTTGAACTGCTCATTAAGGTTTAATTAGTCCATATCTTCATTATTAACTGCAATTATGCAAATTTGGGTAGAAGCTATATGCACCTCAGACAGACCTACCTTCCTGCCAAAAAGAAGAAAAAAAAAATCGGTAAAGAACCAAGAGAGAAGAAGCAATTTTCGCGAAATGTGGACAACACCAGACAACACATAATGGCATAAACTCATCACCTGTCAGCCGGATGAGATAACGTCTGGAACATGTATGGAATTGTGGAAAACAAACAAAAAAGGGTTAAAAAAAAAAAGTTTGATATTTTAGATTCTTCAGCATATCCAGCGTTTCCTTTGAAGACACTTTGCACACTATTGGCATCATTATAATATATATAATCAGGGTGGGATTATTTTCTATTATTCCATGATTATTTGTGAATTTATCCATTATATATTCATTTTAATGCTATGTTTGTAAGTCTTTGTTCATACACCTAGTCCTTGTGCCTTGATGTTTTGTCCTTGCTTATGTTTCTCTCCTACATTAGCCTTAATATATATGGCCTACAGGGCGTCCTCTTGCATGCACGCATCAGTATAAAAGCGTTTTGTTTAGACCAGGGCTTTTCAAAGTGTGGGGTGCGCCTCCTCTAGGGGGCACAACGTGAGGAAAAATAAACCAGAATAAGTTACTATTGCGGACATTTAGCGAACTTCAACTAGCCTTTACCAGAGACAAAACGGATCGATTTTTAGTACCTAAAGCTACAGTGAGTGAGGAGACAGAGTCTAGGCCAAGCAAAAAAAGAAGGAAGCATGACCACGATTATTTAAAGTTTGGATTTTCATGGACTGGATCTGAAGATGCTCCACTGCTACAGTGTGTTGTCTGCCAAGAGGTGCTAGCTAACGATGCTATGAGATGTTTAAAATGTGTAAAACAAGATGTTTTTTTTTTTAAAAAGCACAGATGTTTAAAATGTGTAAAAAAAAAAAAAGATGTTTTTAAAAAGCACAGATGTTTAAAATGTGTAAAAAAAAAGGTTTTAAAAAAGCACAGATGTTTAAAATGTGTAAAAAAAAGAGGTTTTAAAAAGCACAGATGTTTAAAATGTGTAAAAAAGAGGTTTTAAAAAAGCACAGATGTTTAAAATGTGTAAAAAAAATGATGTTTTTAAAAAGCACAGATGTTTAAAATGTGTAAAAAAAAAGAGGTTTTAAAAAGCACAGATGTTTAAAATGTGTAAAAAAAATAGGTTTTAAAAAAGCACAGATGTTTAAAATGTGTAAAAAGAGGTTTTAAAAAGCACAGATGTTTAAAATGTGTAAAAAAGGTTTTAAAAAGCACAGATGCTTAAAATGTGTAAAAAAAGAGGTTTTAAAAAGCAGATGTTTAAAATGTGTAAAAAAAGGTTTTAAAAAGCACAGATGTTTAAAATGTGTAAAAAAAAGAGGTTTTAAAAAGCACAGATGTTTAAAATGTGTAAAAAAAAGAGGTTTTAAAAAGCACAGATGTTTAAAATGTGTAAAAAAAGAGGTTTTAAAAAGCACAGATGTTTAAAATGTGTAAAAAAAAGGTTTTAAAAAGCACAGATGCTTAAAATGTGTAAAAAAAAAAGAGGTTTTAAAAAAGCACAGATGTTTAAAATGTGTAAAAAAAGGTTTTAAAAAGCACAGATGTTTAAAATTTGTAAAAAGATATTTTAAAAAAGCACAGATGTTTAAAATGTGTAAAAAAGATATTTTAAAAAAGCACAGATGTTTAAAATGTGTAAAAAAAGGTTTTAAAAAAGCGCAGATGTTTAAAATGTGTAAAAAAGATGTTTTAAAAAGCGCAATGTTTAAAATGTGTAAAAAAGATGTTTTAAAAAAGTGCAGATGTTTAAAATGTGTAAAAAAGATGTTTTAAAAAGCACAGATGTTTAAAATGTGTAAAAAAGATGTTTTAAAAAAGCACAGATGTTTAAAATGTGTAAAAAAAAAGATGTTTTAAAAAAGCACAGATGCTTAAAATGTGTAAAAAAAAGATGTTTTAAAAAAGCACAGATGTTTAAAATGTGTAAAAAACAGGTTTTAAAAAAGCTCATATGTTTAAAATGTGTAAAAGAAAAAAATACAAATGTGTACAACAACCATTATTTTTTTAAATACGAATGGAACATTTAAGTATAACAACAACAAAAATTGTAAGGGGGGGCGGTGTTGTTTATTTGCTCTCGGGGGGGGGGGGGGGGGGGGGGGGACTCTCTCACACTTTGAAAACCCCTGGTTGAGACTATAGAACTTCTAGGATGTCTTCATGTGTGCAATAAACCATGTGTTTTCTTCTAACCTGGCTCTCGGTCTCCTGCTTCTTCAGTCATCTTACTTCTGATGAAACTGCAGGATTCTGATGGTCATCCAGAAAGATTTACAACAATTTTGGCAGCTCTGGTGGGACAGTGATGTACTCCGTCCATATGCTGTGGTGACCCAGATGATGGACATCGCCACCACCAGTTATATGATCTGATCCAGTGAGCCTGTTCCTGTGGTCTTGACAAACATGCCAAACCAAAATCAAAATATTAACTGCATGATTGAGATTTTAAAGAGAGTCTATTAGTTGGGATTAATTATGAACTGGAGTGATGTAGCTGAGGTTGAGGAACTGTCAGAGCCACACACCATGGTGACACTGCTGACATTTTCAGATTGAGGTTTAAATCCCCATACTGAGCAGACACAGATACCCCTACTCTACACTAGTGTTGCGGGACTCGAGTCCGATCTCAAGACCATGTTTTGAAGATCTCGATCTTGTCTCGGAATCGACCACATTTTTTCTCGGTCTCAGACATGGAGGACTCAGGATTTTATTTCAAGATCGGCCAAGACCACAACTGTGGGGATTTCACGAAATTACCTGTGCATGATCTGATTTATTTGTCAACACCATTACTATGATTGGATGTAAAACTTCCTGCTTCAAATGCGACCAATAACATGACTCAGTGCTAATTTGAAAATTTTCTTCCTTTTAACGGCCGTCACCCCTCCCCCACCCCCTTCACACACACTGGACTTGACTCGGCCTCAACCCGTCATAGTCTTGGTCTTGACTCGGCCTCAACCCCTCGGAGTCTTGGTCTTGACTCGGCCTCAACCATGTGTTCGTCATCCCTGCTCTACACACACCCACCAAACTGCCAACTCCAAGGACAAACCTTGGACTCCAGAAAGTTATCGTCTGTCAGTGAGCTGGCATGTCAGCAGGATCACTAATGAGCCCTCATACCCAGACTTCACCCATGGCAACTCTTCTTTATCCCTCTCAGAATAATGCATACAAAATCCACTAAAAGCAGAAGCAGCAGGTCGCTGAACAACCCGTTTCCCCCAACCATGCAACATTCAGTCTCTTTCTGCAGACAAGAGCAAAAAAAAAAAAAAAGTGAGGTGAGTCACCTGTAAGATCCCTGAACAGACCTGCTGATGAACAAATGATTCATATTCATAAAGCGAGTTTAATTAGCCTGGCCAGCTCACGTTTTAATTTATTCTCCTGGTGCTCTATGTAGCTAATGAATTACAGATTAGAAATTTTTTACAGATCTGATTTAATGAGATTGTTCATTAAACACAGGGGAAAAACTGCAAGAGACACCAAATTATAGTTTCTGGTCGTTCAAAAATGATACCATCAAATCAAATCACAGGAAAATCACAAAACAGATTATCCCAAAGTAAATTCAGTAATTTCGGCATTTGTTCACTGATTTGCAGTTAAATGGCCTGCTTTAGTTCCACTCTACGGGAACAAAACCAACACGTTCAACATTTCAACCTCCAGCTCAGATTTCAGATATCCGAAGAACAGCTGCTCGTTCAGATCTCAGTGTTTGTTTTTAACGTTTGTTAGCAAAACCAATTATCGCAATACATATTGCATGTCATAAAAATGCAATATTACTAATTATTATTATACATCCAGGACACTTTTTCGCTGGAATAAAAATGTGTTCTATTCCCTTCTAGCAGGTTTCATTCATTTGGTTTGATAGCATGCAATATTGTTAGCATATCGCTTATCCTGTGTGTATTATATCACTCTATCCAATGGAGAATGAGTGTTGAATATGGTTTACGATATTGCATGGTTGTCGAGACAACATGACGTCACATGTCGTAGCTGATGCGAATATCCAATGAGAAAGTTTTCTGTTGCACAGAAGCCTTTGTTCGTCTGCCAGGACAGGGAAAAGATGAGGTGAATCTAGTGCTACTGCTAGAATTAGCTATGCTATAATTAAACACTAAAGAAAAAAAATAAATAAAATGAAAATTGAAACTAAAGACGTGCTGAACACCTGATAGGCTACCGAAACTTTTAGATATTCTTCACGTGCATTTACAAGAGAAAAACATACCAATGGACATTGAAAAACTGGAAGAGAGACATGTTGGAGATGTAAAACTTCCAAGCTAGCTAGCGAGTGAGCGGCTGTGACAATTTGTAAACAAACATGGCTGCCAGGTTTGCTTTGTTAAATACGGAAGATTTTGAGAGAATTTTGCCTGCCAGGGAGCTCCAGTGTGTGTTGCTGTTGATTTTTTAAAAAAGTAACTAAGTAAATTACATGGGGAAAAAAATAATAAAATAAATAAATAATAATAAAAATAGGCTTGACTGCGCAAGCACTGGCCTTCGCTAACACTACACTGACTAGAAGGTAACTGGACTGCCACGCTAACAGCACCGAGTCGCGGGTAAGCGAACGCTGGCCTTCGAGAATGCCGACATGAAGAGTATGTATAATAATAATAATAATAATAATAATCAGCTTTTTTTTCATGGTCTATCAGATATATTCCATTCAGTGACTCGTTTTCGACTTGTTCAATTATCATGCTAGCTGAATGGAATACATCTGATATACCACCAAAAAAAAAAAAACAACGGGCAGCCAATATTATTTAAATGCGCACCACAACATTGTCGAATTCTTGAATCTAATTAAAAAACCTCGATATGGTGAATTTTTCTGTACAGAGACGTTTGTTGAATTAAAAGTTATGGAAGGAGTTTCCAGTATCAGCCAGATGGAAATTAAAATTTTTCAAACAACCACTGGAAAGACTCGGACACTTTGGTAAGCTGCAGGTTTTGTTTTATTAACTTCAAGATGGTGGGGGAGAAGAGAAAAAAAATGCCGGTGAAGGAACAGCCATTTATAGCTGCTATAACGTAGGCAAGAACCGGAACTAACTTGTTTCACAAACATCTATAAATACAACTAAAAGGATAAAATGTATGACGTGCTGTTCGTAAGTTGTTAAGCTGCCGTAGTACAAGAAGAATAAAACACTTGAGGATACACCGTTACAGGAAAATGACCAACTTGGCGTTCATCACACCTCTGCGATGATCTTGTAAATGTTTTTCCTGACAGTTAATGAGCCGTGTGCATGAAGTTTGCAGTCTGGTAACACGCTCGTACAGCTGAAACAGGGAAGACAGCGCTGTCACTGCGTTCTCGCAGGAAACGAGACGTGCCGTATTGTTTGCTCATATTCTGCGTTCAGGCCTCATTGCTCAGGAAATGAAATCGCAGCTCCGGTGACAGCATGCAGAGCAGAGTTTCAGCTCAAACTCCCAAAATAACCATGCACACGGCTGAAAAGTGTCTCTGCCCCGCCTCATGTCGCCCTTTCGCTCTGTAAATTTAGATACAAAACACCATGATGAGCTAATACGGTATCGGATACCCACAAGTGAAAAAGAAAAAGAACATAAGGAGGCAGCTGACGCATGGGTGGATATCCCCAGACATGTCTCTCACACACACACACCAGAAGGCCTGCAATATGCTGACTCACAAACTCCGTATCACAGATCAAACATCACCTCCAGATCATTCTGTGTTTGCTCACGGCCAACAAGAGGCCAAAAGCCCGTTGCATTTTAATATGTGAGCAATAATCAAACACAACTCTGTGCATGCGTGTGTTACAGTGACTCAAATGGTAAAGAAAGCAGCTAAATACTTTGATATTACAAACCTGTTTCGAGACACAACTGCACAAGACGACACTTCGAAATCTTTCCCCCCCCCCCTTAGCTTTATATCACTTTGTATGATGCATCAAAGCATGTTTTTAATATCTCACACACCCAAATTAATTCCTCCGACAGTTATTTTTGTCTTTGAAATCAAAAAATCTGTGTATTGAAGCAGAGTGAATTCTGTCATGCTGTCTGGGGGGGATAAAGTGCGCTTCACGAGCTGCAGGTTGCGCATCACTACCTGATCACAGTTAGCTAGCTTAAAGTCAGCGCAAAGATGGCGATGAGGAGTTGAACAGGGAGGAAAAACCTCCTGGGTGATGCTGGACACATCATGTGTGTGTGTGTGTGTGTGTGTGTGTGTGTGTGTGTGTGTGTGTGTGTGTGTGTGTGAGTGAGATTAAGCTGTAAGAAGTTTTCTTCACGTAATCCGGATTTTAAGAATTGATCGAGTAAGAGGATGGATATTTTGAGCATTTTTTACTTTCATGGTTAAGAGTCCAGCTTAAAAAAAAACAGCAATCAAGCTGGAAATGTAATTTGTAGCCTGTGTACAGCTGGTAACAGATGTGTGGTTTTGATGCATTCTTTGCTACACAAATTTAAATAAATAAATAAATAAATAAAAATAGCCATGACGTAAAAGTTTCAGCTTCAAGTATGGAAAAGATGATTAGTCGACTACTAAACTTTCATAGTCACGCAGTCCCTGGGGTATTAACCAGCTTTCAAGCACAAAGTAAAAACCTCGTCACTCGTACCTTCCTGTAGACGATCATGTTGGGCGAGTCCTCCTCGGGATCGGCTGTCCCCATCGCCCCCTGTTCCTGCGAGGCCTGGGCCATGCTCTCTGTGTTTTCCCCCTCCACGACGGTGTGACTGCAGATCAGGGCCTGAAAACGGAGAAGAGATCAAACCATGTGGACTAGATCCTGGACAGCTTTCCAACAAGAAGCGCTTTGAAGCCGACAAATTACCGATCTGCAGCCGTTTGATCGCTATGAATGCCAACAGATTAACATTTCATAAGCTCAATACAATATGGCGGAGGGGGAGCAGAGCATTATGGGTTTATACCCACAAAAGCACTGAACATCTGTTATGTTTGGACAATGAGAGAGGAAATAAAATAAATAAGTCAGAAAGTGTATAAACAGTCAAGTCAGGTTATTTGTATAGCGCTTTTAATAACATTGTCACAAAGCAGCTTTTGAGAAAAATAAAGATTTTGTCACGTAGTGGCAGGGGAAGAAAACAGGGCAAAGCCCCAATTGATTTGGCATAGGTTTTACACTGGATAGCCTTCTTGACGCAGCCTTCCCTAATCTATCCAGGCTTGGGACTGGCACCAAGTACGCACTGGCTTGTGCAACCCCAGTAACTGGGTATTTTACCTAATCTGCACGTCTTTGAACCAGAGCACCTGGAGGACACCCACACAGACAGGTTCCCGTCAACCACGGGGTTCAAACCCAGAACCTTCTTGCTGTGAGCTACATCACCGTGCCACCCACATGCTCCTATTTTAAGCATGAACTAATTTTATCCCTGATGAGCAAGCCTGTGGCGATGGTAGTGAGGAAACCCCCCCTCAAGAAACCTTGAGAGGAACCCGACTCTAAAGGGAACCCATCCTCATCTGGGTGACAATGGATAGCGCAATTATACAGTTGTGTTCAAAATAACAGCAGTCCAACATGACTAACCAGATCAAATCACTGTTTTTGGTAGAAATTATATTACTACATGGCAAATAATTTACCAGTAGGTGTAGTAGAGTCATAGAAAACCAACAGACCCAACATTCAGGATATGCATGCTCCTGAGTCTGTGTAATTGAATAATTAAGTGAAAGGGGCGTGTTCAAAATAATAGCAGTGTGGAGTTTAATTAGTGAGGTCATTCATTCTGTGAAAAAGCAGGTGTCAGTCAGGTGGTCCTAATTTAAGGATGAAGCCAGCACATGTTGTACATCCATTTCTCTCTGAAAACCTGAGAAAAATGGGTCGTTCCAGACATTGTTCAGAAGAACAGCGTGCTTTGATTAAAATGTTGATTGGAGAGGGGAAAACGTACAAAGAAGCGCAGAAAAGGATAGGCTGCTCGGCTAAAATGATCTCCAGTGCTTTAAAATGGACAGCAAAACCAGAGAGACGTGGAAGAAAACGGAAGACTACCATTAGAATGGATCGAAGAATAGCCAGAATGGCAAAGACTCAGCCAGTGATCAGCTCCAGGGTGATCAAAGACGGTCTGAAGTTACCTGTGAGTACTGTGACAATTAGAAGACGCCTGTGTGAAGCTACTCTATCAGCAAGAAGCTCCCACAAAGTCCCACTGTTTAAAAAAAAAAAAAGACGTGCTGAAGAGGATACAATTTGCCAAAGGACACATCGACTGGCCAAAAGAGAAATGGAGAAACATTTTGTAGTCCAAGGGCCGCAGACAGTTTTTCAGACGACCCCCAAACACTGAATTCAAACCACAGTACACTCTGAAGACAGTGAAGCATGGTGGTGAAAGCATCAGGATATGGGGATGTTTCTCTTACTATGATGTCGGGCCTATTTATCGCATACCAGGGATCATGGATCAGTTTGCATATATCAAAATACTTGAAGAGGTCATGTTGCCTTATGCCGAAGAGGAAATGCCCTTGAAATGGGTGTTTCAACAAGACAACGACCCCAAACACACCAGTAAGCGAGCAGCATCAGGGTTCAAGACCAACAAAATGAAAGTTATGGAGTGGCCAGCCCAATCCCCGGACCTTAATCCGATAGAAAACTTGTGGGGTGACATCAAAAATGCTGTTTCTGAGGCAAAACCAAGAAATGCAGAGGAATTGTGGAATGTTGTCAAATCCTCCTGGGCTGGAATACCTGTTCACAGGTGCCAGAAGTTGGTCGACTCCATGCAACACAGACGTGAAGCAGTTCTCAGAAACCATGGTTATACAACTAAATACTCGTTTAGTGATTCACAGGAATGCTAAATCCTAAAGATTTTTTTCAGATTATACAGTAAATATTTGAGTTTGTAATGAAAAATGCAGACACTGCCATTCTTCTGAACAGCCCAAAATTAATGTTTCTTCATTTTCTGTAAAATAATTAAAATATTGATACACTTTTCTTCATGTTTTGATGTAGTATATAATGTGCAGTGTTCCCAATGCATGGAAATAAAAACTATAAGGATTTTGAGCTTTACTCACATTTTTAAACACACTGCTATTATTTTGAACACGACTGTAAATAACTCGCTTCTATAACTGTGTAACCAGAAAAGTCATTCTAGTTAACATTTTATTGACGTTACCAACTGTTTACTGATGGAGACTTGAGTGTAAACTGTTCATAACTGCAATCCTAAAGTTATTGTCGCAAAACAGTGTCCAGCATCGTCTTCTAAGTGCGTCTTGCGACTGTCCATATGGAGGGGCTGTCCTTTACAGGAGTGACATGATGAGACTTGAGCTAGAAGTAGGGCGTCAGGATGGATCAGGGAGGTCTGATGCGAACAGCATGGACGCCAGTTTTGCTCTCCAAGTGTCCAGCCATCTCTCAGACAGAGATGTTTTTGGTGCACATTTCAGATTTTGGTGTTTCACACATCAGTAGCAGAAGCAGGAATAACATGCAGCAATCCGTTAACAGCAATTATGAAAGCAGAGTCTTCCATTGGTCGCTTATTTTACAGCAAAAGAAATAATTCAGACTTGGGGTCAAAATTCTTACAACGATCGCACATCTCTGTAGAATTTCAGGAATCCTTGGTGTACTTTTAATTGCATCCTGTCACAGCGATGTGTTGCATGAAATCAAGGAATAAACGCTTCAGGACAAGATTTAACATCTGGGTGGAAAAAGTAAAGGTGATGACAGACAGAGCAAATTTTTGGGCAGTGTTGCCAGCCATTGACACTTTCCCATTGAGATCGGACAACATTTCTATCTGAACGATTTTGATCGTTTCGGGCGACTCATCCAATCAGAGTGCTAGCAGCAAATCATATGACCACCTGAGAGCTTCTGAAATTTTCAACAAAAAGATGGTGGTGTCTCTCTCCAGCAGTGGACCGAAGAAAAAGACACACAACTGGTATATTTTAAAGGAGAACTGAAGGCAAAGGGTTTTTTTAATCATCAAAATTCTCTCATTTTATTAAATATCGGAATGCATTTTTGATCGCCATGTTGTCGCTGCTATAGCAAGTTATGAGTGTTTGAAATATGCTCTGTAATACATCAGTCCATATGTCAAAGCAATGGCCATAAACGAGATTCGTTGAGACCTATGCGAGACATCGTAGGACGGAAGTAAAACGTACAGCGGAAATCAGTGACCATCTAACCAACATTGTCAAAAGGCGCGCACGCCCTCTTTCGAATGCTGATGTAATCAAGCTGGAAGTTTCATTTGTTTTGATAGCAATCAGGAAAGTTTGAAAAAAGTAGGCAGTAATCATCATTTAAACTCGTTTTCGTGCAATATTTCGTTTGGAAAACAGTTTTCAAAATGGCGGCACTGACACCTGGCTGACATTTCACGTTTCGAAGTCTCGCACAAGTCTCGTGAAGATCGCACGGATAAGCGATGCCTGCCGTGGACCAAACGAACTAAATTCAACATGGCTATAAACCGAATAGGCTGATAAGTATAATATTTAGTTGCCAATACGAGTCACAATATAAGGTTACTAAAACCGAAAACGTCACTGAATAACACGTTAAGAAATAAAGCAAGTTTAAAAATGACTTCAGTTCTCCTTTAATGTCAGTAAGTTAAAGTGGTGAATTTACCTCATCAAACTAACAGACAAATTTTTATGCTCAGGTTGGAATTAAGATATTGATTTTTTTTTCCAGCTAAGTGTAAATTGCCGTGAGCTAACCACCGCTCCATAGAGATTGAATGGGATTTAGCTAAATAGCGGTGGTTTGTGCTAACATAGTTAGCTGAAAGTTATTGCTAGCTATGTAAGGATAAAGTTAGCTTTCTTGCACCAAGTTAAAAGTGATGGGCAGCTCATGTTTTTTTTCTTGTGTGTGTGTGTGTGTGTGTGTGTGGGTTGTAATAAAGATTGCCCAACTCGTCGTCTGATCTAAAAGTGACAGCTGCAAATGTTTCAGTGTCCATCTTTGCCATGTCTGTCTCCCTGGCAATAGATTTGCTCTCATCTGATTGGTTCTTGCCCCCAAGTTTCACCCAGTTGCCCAAAAAGTTGCCCCATGTAGCACCACCTTAACTCTGGATTGTCACACCACTTCATCATTGATTATTTTACTATAAAAGCATGACATGGAAGGTTTAAAAATCAAGTAAGGCTTTGCTAGCAGCCAGCAGGATGTGTTTAAGTCGGACTGAGATTTGATCTCATAACCTCAGTATCACTTCCAGAATAGTGATTTATAGATTTGAAGTCTGGGTTATAACGGGTCCAAAACCCATCCTAGCGCTCAGTCAGCTTCACTGCAATGCATCAAAACAGGGAACGGTGATGTGTCATGCTCTGACACGCGAGACAGAACAGGCAGTGAGAGAAATGGTGCAGGATGCTGAAGATGACAGAGGGTAAGGACAAACCTTGCCAGCCAGTTTTAAAGCAGAAGATGGAATCTGTTCTAAAAGCAAAGCAAAAAAAAAAAAAATCAGTAGGTCAATCAGATGGAGAAAATACGACATGTTAATGTAACAAACTCGTAGCACATTTCGACTGCACTGTCCACAATGAGACTTGTTTTATCTGGGAAGAAAATTATCTGGAAACCAACAGCAGACAGTTTTCCTGCTCATACTGCAGGGTTTCCTCGAGAGGCTGCCAATCAATACAGCAGGGGCTCAGACGCTGCTCTGGTCACCGTTGACTCCCCCTTCTGAGTACCAGCGTGTCTGTGTTTGCAGTTTGGCTATGATTAAGACTTCATATGGGGCAGGAAGTCAGAAATCATTTGAACCCGAGCTTTAGAACACACTTTTATTTATTTATTACACACACACACACACACACACACACGATTCCAAAAAAGTTGGGACAAAGTACAAATTGTAAATAAAAACGGAATGCAATAATTTACAAATCTCAAAAACTGATATTGTATTCACAATAGAACATAGACAACATATCAAATGTCAAAAGTGAGGCATTTTGAAATTTCATGCCAAACATTGGCTCATTTGAAATTTCATGACAGCAACACATCTCAAAAAAGTTGGGACAGGGGCAATAAGAGGCTGGAAAAGTTAAAGGTCCAAAAAAGGAACAGCTGGAGGACCAAATTGCAACTCATTAGGTCAATTGGCAATAGGTCATTAACATGACTGGGTATAAAAAGAGCATCTTGGAGTGGCAGCGGCTCTCAGAAGTAAAGATGGGAAGAGGATCACCAATCCCCCTAATTCTGCGCCGACAAATAGTGGAGCAATATCAGAAAGGAGTTCAACAGTGTAAAATTGCAAAGAGTTTGAACATATCATCATCTACAGTGCATAATATCATCAAAAGATTCAGAGAATCTGGAAGAATCTCTGTGCGTAAGGGTCAAGGCCGGAAAACCATACTGGGTGCCCGTGATCTTCGGGCCCTTAGACGGCACTGCATCACATACAGGCATGCTTCTGGATTGGAAATCACAAAATGGGCTCAGGAATATTTCCAGAGAACATTATCTGTGAACACAATTCACCGTGCCATCCGCCGTTGCCAGCTAAAACTCTATAGTTCAAAGAAGAAGCCGTATCTAAACATGATCCAGAAGCGCAGACGTCTTCTCTGGGCCAAGGCTCATTTAAAATGGACTGTGGCAAAGTGGAAAACTGTTCTGTGGTCAGACGAATCAAAATTTGAAGTTCTTTATGGAAATCAGGGACGCCGTGTCATTCGGACTAAAGAGGAGAAGGACGACCCGAGTTGTTATCAGCGCTCAGTTCAGAAGCCTGCATCTCTGATGGTATGGGGTTGCATTAGTGCGTGTGGCATGGGCAGCTTACACATCTGGAAAGACACCATCAATGCTGAAAGGTATATCCAGGTTCTAGAGCAACATATGCTCCCATCCAGACGACGTCTCTTTCAGGGAAGACCTTGCATTTTCCAACATGACAATGCCAAACCACATACTGCATCAATTACAGCTTCATGGCTGCGTAGAAGAAGGGTCCGGGTACTGAACTGGCCAGCCTGCAGCATCATAAAATGGAAGATACGACAAAAAAGACCTAAGACAGTTGAGCAACTAGAATCCTACATTAGACAAGAATGGGTTAACATTCCTATCCCTAAACTTGAGCAACTTGTCTCCTCAGTCCCCAGACGTTTACAGACTGTTGTAAAGAGAAAAGGGGATGTCTCACAGTGGGAAACATGGCCTTGTCCCAACTTTTTTGAGATGTGTTGTTGTCATGAAATTTAAAAATCACCTAATTTTTCTCTTTAAATGATACATTTTCTCAGTTTAAACATTTGATATGTCATCTATGTTCTATTCGGAATAAAATATGGAATTTTGAAACTTCCACATCATTGCATTCCATAATCTGAG
The DNA here is from genome assembly GCF_027579695.1 of Neoarius graeffei. Lineage (NCBI taxonomy): Eukaryota > Metazoa > Chordata > Actinopteri > Siluriformes > Ariidae > Neoarius > Neoarius graeffei. The sequence continues at coordinate 7,203,915 of NC_083571.1, forward strand.
AGGATTTTATATCCCAGCTATAAATGTTTTTATTCTACCCATGGCCTAATGGTGAGAGAAGCAACTTTGGAACCAAAAGGTTGCTGGTTCAATTCCCTGGACCAGTAAGAATAGCTGAAATGCCCTTGAGCAAGGAACCAAACCCCCAACTGCTCCCCAAGTTACTCTGGGTGTGTTGTACATCACTCTGGATAACAGCGTCTGCTAAATACCTGTAATGTAACGTACCCACATTCACTGGATATGAGCAATCACGCACTCTGTCCTACTACTAGGATATCAGCTCATATACCGTGAGTAGAGAAAAACAAAATGGTGGCGCATGTTGCTGAACCAACCAAGGACTAAAAAAAAAAAAAAAAAGTAGTATGATGGTCAGAACACATCTCCCCCCAGAATAATTTTTTTTTTAGCATTTTTTCCACAAATTGCTCATCATTTCACCAGTTTGATTACATTCTAAGCGGAAATGAATTTGTCGGAGTTATCGAATTTGCAAAAAAAAAAAGCTCATTTCTCAAAATGCAGTGAATGTGGATAGAATAAAACAGTTATTCCACTCAATCTGGTCGTACATGGATTATAGCCATCAGCTCAAGTACAACTCGATTTCACTGAATAATTTAAATATCACAGCTAATGCTAGCTAGCGCGTCTTAGCACGTGAAGCTCAAGGTATATTAAATATGACGACACCACGGACCTGTCGAAGTTTGGATTCTGATACAGAAGCGTTTCTTCAGGAAGCAATTAAGCGTTTTCTGATTCAACAAGTTAACGTTTGCGGTAAGATGTTTATTTCCCGTTTATGGAAGAAGAAGGAGGAGGAGGAGTCTCTGTAAGTCTCCAGCGTCGGTGCTTTCTAAGAGTCAGAGGTAAAGCTGTAAACGTTCTATTCTGATCAGAGTTTTATTCCATTTCTTCTCCCACTGTTTGAAACCTTGGCCCAAATCAGCCATCCTGTCAAAGAACAGCGTGCTTGGATACAGCTTTTGGAAAGACGCACTCGTTCTTGTTGATTTGAAGTAAGAGTGTTCCTGCACACTCCCGCTTCATTGGAGAGATAAACTCTGTTCATGCAGCTCAAACTCTCAATTGACACACCCCCATCCGCCCATCACGAGCCACACCCGTCTTTTTTTTTTTTTTGCACCATCACAAATCATACTTGGCATTTTCTCCAGGAAGTGCATCTCAAGTAATTATTTGTCTTTGGTTTTTTCGTCTTATTAACTTCCAGAAAGAGACGCTGGCGAGTGAACGAGTGTTTAGAGCTGCTATAAGCAAGAACTTTACATTTCAGGGAGATCCAACAATATTAAATCTAACTATAAATGGATAAAAAAAAGCACCATGATGTTTTTAAATAAATAGATAGATAGAAATCAATCATTGACAAATTGCTGAGGAATAAAACACTTCAGGATGTGCTGCTCTACAAAAATAACTCCACACAACCCTGTTGATTATTTTTCTGCAACACCACCACACACGCTGTTCTATTCCTGACTCAAATTACAAAAATAAATGTACAGCTCGTATTCAGAAGCTAGAATTCCTTCAGCCTTTATAATGCAGCCAAGAAACGTGGTCTTAACTAAACGACGTCTCATTTAATTTCATGCACTACATCGAACCTCTGATTGTGCGATGATATTTTATTGTGCTAAAAGCACCTTGAGATATCAGATATTGGCAGAAGGTGCTCAATAAATAAGCCGTGTTATGACGGAGCGTGTTCATGTCTCACCTCATCTTCTGTGTGTGAGTCATGGGCTTATCTGTTCATAAACAAGAGCTGCGGCTTTTAGGGAAGAGACTGGTGTGCTTTCCATCTCGTGTGTGAGAGAAAACGTTGTGCAGGTTACTTAAGGGTTCGAAACGTGCTCAAGTGGAGCAGAGATCCGACGCTCACGTTTATGGCTCAGTGCGTACAGAACTGAAGTGTGTGCTCTCTCTCTCTCTCTCTCTCTCTCACACACACACACAGCACCTTGCACTTAATGTCTTGCAAAAGTATTCATTCCCCTTAGTGTTTGTCCTGTTTTGTTGCATTACAAGCTGTAATTAAAATGGATTTTTTGAAGGTTAGGACCGTTTGATTTACACAACATGCCGACCACGTTAAAGGTGAAAACTGTTGTTTTATTGTGACACAAACAATAAGCTGAAAAAAAATCTGGAGTGTGCATAAGTATTCGCCCCTTTTCATATTCACCTCTAAATAAGAGCTGGTCCAACCAATTCACTTTATAAGTCACATAATTAGTTGATTAAGATCCACCTATGTGCAATCCAAGTGTCCCATGATGTCTGTATAAATCACCCTGTTCTGGAAGGACCCTGACTCTGCAACACGACTAAGCAAGCAACATGAAAACCAAGGAGCCTCCAAACAGGTCAGAGACAAAGTTGTGGAGAAGTATAGATCAAGGTTGGGTTATAAAAATACCCCAAACTTTGAATATCCCACGGAGCTCCATTAACCTCCTAGGGCTTAGCGGTCACATGCGTGGACAGCACTTTTTAGAAATTCGGAACAAGAATCCACATATGTGGACATACTTTTTTCTCTAAAAGTACATCTTATCAAAAGATGATGCTTAGTTTTTATTCTAATCAGGTTCTAATAAGCCCAAATAGCAAAGAGAAATAAAAAATGCATGTAAAAAAACAGCTTGGGCCTTAGGAGGTTAAATCCATTATAGCAAAATAGAAAGAATATGGCACCACTACAAACCTGACAAGAGAAGGCCACTCACCAAAACTCACAGACCGGGCAAGGAGGGCATTAATCAGAGATGCAACAAAGACACCAAAGATAACACTGAAGGAGCTGCAAAGATCCACAGCGGAGATGGGAGTATCTGTCCATAGGAACACTTTAAGCCGTATACTCCACAGAGTGGGCGGGGCTTTATGGAAGAGTGGCCAGAAAAAAGCCATTGCTTTAGAAAACACGTTTGGAGTTTACCCAACAGCATGTGGCAGACTCCCCAAACACATGGAAGAAGATTCTCTGGTCAAATGAGACTAAAATTGAACTTTTTGGCCATCATGAGAAATGCCATGTGTGGCACAAACCCAACACCCTGAGAACACCATTCCTACAGTGAAGCATGGTGGTGGCAGCATCATGCTGTGGGGATGTTTTTCATGTGCAGGGACAGGAAAGCTGGTCAGGACTGAAGGAAAGCTGGATGGCACTAAATACAGGGCAATTCTGGAGGAAAACCTGTTTGAGTTGGCCAGAGGTTTGAGACTGGGACAAAGGTTCACATCCCAGCAGGACAATGACCCTAAACATACTGCTAAAGCTACACTGGAGTGGTTTAAAGGGAAACATTTAAATGTCTTGGAATGGCCTCACCAAAGCCCAGACCTCAATCCAATTGAGAATCTGTGGCATAACTTGAAGATTGCTGTACACCAACGCAACCCATCTAACTTGAAGGAGTTGGAGCAGTTTTGCCTTGAGGAATGGGCAAAAATCCCAGTGGCTAGATGTGCTAAGCTAATAGAGACATACCCCGAGAGACCTGCAGCTGGAATTGCAGCAAAAGGTGGGGTGGGGTGAATGCCTGTGCACACTCCAGATTTCTGTTTTTCATCTTATTGTTTGTGCCACAATAAAACAATTTGCATCTTTAAATTGGTCGGCATGCTGTGTAAATCAAATGGTCCTAACCTTTGAAAAATCTATTTTAATTTCAGCTTGTAACGCGACAAAACAGGACCAACACCAAGGAGGATGAATACTTTTGCAAGACGCTGTATTTCTAATGACTGTGCTCAGGTTGGCCATCCTCAGTTTAACCACGTGATGGAGTTTTATCAGATCTCCTGTATTGCAGGGAAACGCTGTCGTTCCTGATCTTGAGATTTTCACACAGGTTGCAGTTTTGTTTTGGTCTAACTGTGAAATATGTTCAGATCACCGATGTTTGAGTCATCCGTTCATTCGCGTATCGATGTATACTTGGTATCGGAGCATCCATGAAAAAAAAAAAAATCACCTGCACAGGAAATCATGTTGATTTCACTCTCTCTCACACACAGGACAGAGCTTAAACTATCAAACACCGGAGTTATGCTTGAAGAGGAGGATCTGCCTGAAAGTGGAGCAGAGAGAGCGAGCGAAATCCCCTGACTGTGGCGACACTCTGGCTCTCAGATTAGACACCACTGGGCTTGCAAGCAGCAGCTGTCTGCTCCCAGTGTGCCAGTGTTAGAGTGTGTGTGTGTGTGTGTGTGTGTGTGTAACATGACCATAATGAATCCTTTATTCCTTCCTTTATCCACGTCTCCATATTGTTGAAATGAATAAATCTCCACAGTGCTCACAAGGGTGTGTGTGTGTGTGTGGTGTGGAGGGTCTGAATTTAAGATTAGAGATTATTTTACTCAAATCCAACTGCCACTAGTGATGTCACAACCCGCCTCACAGCCAACCAATCAGCAGCCTCGCTTTAACCACACACACACAGAGCAGGTGCACACTGCAGGACGCTCTTCACCACACCATCTCCCTCCATTTCATTCTTTTTCCACTCTTCCTTTCCCTTTGATCTTTGTTTTTCCATCCTTTTATCATCTCTCCCTCTCTTCCTTCCTTTGCAATTTTTCCTCCTCTTTTCACTCTCTTTTTTTCTCTTCTGCCTTTCCTTCTGATTTTCTTTCCATTTCTTCCTTTTGGCGTTTTATTCCTCTTATCCCACCGAAATTTACTTATGACCGTGTTTTATCCATCAATAAAGAGAACATTGTTTTTGTAAGGGCGGCACGGTGGTGTAGTGGTTAGCACTGTCACCTCACAGCAAGAAGGTCCTGGGTTCGAGCCCCGGGGCCGGCGAGGGCCTTTCTGTGCGGAGTTTGCATGTTCTCCCCGTGTCCACGTGGGTTTCCTCCGGGTGCTCCGGTTTCCCCCACAGTCCAAAGACATGCAGGTTAGGTTAACTGGTGACTCTAAATTGAACGTAGGTGTGAATGTGAGTGTGAATGGTTGTCTGTGTCTATGTGTAAGCCCTGTGATGACCTGGCGACTTGTCCAGGGTGTACCCCGCCTTTCGCCCGTAGTCAGCTGGGATAGGCTCCAGCTTGCCTGCGACCCTGTAGAAGGATAAAGCGGCTAGAGATAATGAGATGAGATGAGATTGTTTTTGTAGCTACTGCCTCATAGAGGCGAAGTGAGGCAGGAGCCACGATGTCATGGTGTTGTAAGAATGAGTGTAACAAGAGCGAAACTTCGGAACCAATCAGCACTTTTCCTGATCAAGTTCGATTCTATTTCTTCATAAACTTCGGAACTAATCAGAACCAGAAACGAAATAAGAGAAACCTCGTTATAACTTCGTAGTATCAGAAGATAATCGGCAGATAAAAAGAGAAACGAAGTTCGCCGAGGCGACTGATTCGATATCGAGTAAGTGGTGTTTATTTGAAGGAAATGTACCTTTTGATGATCACAGCTTTCATTTGGTCCTTCTGAAAGGTCAAATGAAAGGTTTTGTAAGTTTGAGCTTTTCGGAAGATATATCGAGAAGCTCATATCAAACTTCTGCTGTTCGCTTTAAGTTTTTAATTGAGTCTTTACACTTCACTTGTGAAACAAAATGTGCTCATGAGTACTAAATCATGCGTCCAAGACAATTCACGAACAAGTGCTTGCTTTCTTGCTATTTTGAAAATAGATCTCGCTCACAGCACTGGATTTTGAACAAAAACTCAATAAATACAAGCCCTGATGCTGCTCACAGCTTGGTGAAGCTTGCGAGAGATGAGGCGAGTATCACTGATAACATGTATATATGTGATATTTACGGTATGGACATGGGATCAGAAAACTATTTTATTTAAAAGCAGCAGCCACATGGACCCATAGGGTCCCGATTTATTATCCATTTATAGTTACATATAATGTGAAACATCCGAGAAACAAGTTGGAGCTATAAACAACCTCCCTCTTTTTTTTTTACTTCCTCTTATTTCCTTCCTGCTTCAGGTCAATTCTTCCTCTTCTCTTTCTGCTTAATCTCTCCTCCTTTCAGTCATCATCTCTCTCCTCTCTCTCACTTCTTCCTCCCCATCCATCCTTCCTTCCTTCCTTTCCTTGGACACTGGATTTATTTCAGACGTGGTGTTGACACAGCCATGTGGTAGTGCTGCAGTTACACTGCTTTTATGAAGGTGAATTCGAACCAAGTTCAGAGCTGGAGAGAGAAACGGAGGGAAGAAGAAGGAGTTATGCGAGCGCTAGAGTGCGACGCTCTCCACTGTCATGTGATGCACCTGCAGACAGATGTGCTGCTATTCAGAGAAACGGAAACAGCTGCATGCACACCGTGATCTCGCTTCAAAGCACTGGAGCCAAATACATCCTGAGACTGGGGAGAACACCTCTCTCTCTCTCTCTCGGCAGCAATTAAAAACACACCAGCTTGTCTCAAACCTCTCATCAGACTCGAGAGTAGGTCATGACCCTGAAACCTGAGATGTCACCTGACAAAATGCTCACAGCCATTTAAGTTCACAACACACACACAGCCACTTCCATCCCGCAACTCCTTTCATGAACAGCTGGAAGAAGTGTTCATTACCTTAGCAACAAATTCCCGCCGTGTGCACTTCCTCCTCCGCCGAGATCGATCTCACCTCCTTAGCAACCAAATCAGAGCAGGTTCATGTTTTTTTTTTTTAAAAAGGGGGATGTGAGAGAGGAAGGAAAGAGAGGAGAGGAGCGGACAGAGAGCTGTACTTCCACTCACTGTAGGATGAGGACAGCTGCGGCAGTCTCCCCTCCCTCTCTGTATCTATTCCCCCTCTCTCTCCCTCTCTCAGGAGAGACGGATGACAGCGCGGGGGCCGAGAATGAAGTGGTCAGGTAGATTGGGAAGATCCTGGTGTGCGCGTGTGCAGCCGGACACATGAGTGCGAGAGTCTCTCTGAGACAGAGAGAAAGAGAGAGAGGTAGAGGTGTGGGGGGAGAAGGAGCAAAAGAGGGAGGTGTAGAGAAGCTGGTGGATGGGTGGAGAGAATGCTCACTACATTCATCCGTAGAACAATTTGAAAACATTTATGTGACACACACACACAGTGGGGGGAGAGAGAGACACACAGTGGGGGAAGAGAAAGGGGGAAGAGAGAGACAGACACACAGTGGGGGGGAAGAGAGAGACAGACACACAGTGGGGGGGAAGAGAGAGACAGACACACAGTGGGGGGGAAGAGAGAGACAGACACACAGTGGGGGGGAAGAGAGAGACAGACACACAGTGGGGGGGAAGAGAGAGACAGACACACAGTGGGGGGGAAGAGAGAGACAGACACACAGTGGGGTGAAAGAGAGAGACAGACACACAGTGGGGTGAAAGAGAGAGACAGACACACAGTGGGGTGAAAGAGAGAGACAGACACACAGTGGGGTGAAAGAGAGAGACAGACACACAGTGGGGTGAAAGAGAGAGACAGACACACAGTGGGGTGAAAGAGAGAGACAGACACACAGTGGGGTGAAAGAGAGAGACAGACACACAGTGGGGTGAAAGAGAGAGACAGACACAGTGGGGTGAAAGAGAGAGAGACAGACACACAGTGGGGTGAAAGAGAGAGACAGACACACAGTGGGGGGAAGAGAGAGACAGACACACAGTGGGGGGAAAGAGAGAGACACACACACAGTGGGGGGGAAAGAGAGAGACAGACACACAGTGGGGGGAAAGAGAGAGACAGACACACAGTGGGAGGAAAGAGAGAGACAGACACACAGTGGGGGGAGAGAGAGAGAGACATAGTGGGGGGAGAGAGAGAGAGAGACACACAGTGGGGGGAGAGAGAGAGAGAGAGACACACAGTGGGGGGAGAGAGAGAGAGACAGACACACAGTGGGGTGAAAGAGAGAGAGACAGACACACAATGGGGTGAAAGAGAGAGAGACAGACACACAGTGGGGTGAAAGAGAGAGAGAGACAGACACACAGTGGGGGGGAAAGAGAGAGACAGACACACAGTGGGGGGAAAGAGAGAGACAGACACACAGTGGGGGGAGAGAGAGAGAGACATAGTGGGGGGAGAGAGAGACAGACACACAGTGGGGTGAAAGAGAGAGAGAGACACACAGTGGGGTGAAAGAGAGAGAGACAGACACAATGGGGTGAAAGAGAGAGAGACAGACACACAGTGGGGTGAAAGAGAGAGAGACAGACACACAGTGGGGGGAAAGAGAGAGACAGACACACAGTGGGGGGAAAGAGAGAGACAGACACACAGTGGGGGGGAAAGAGAGAGACAGACACACAGTGGGGGGAAAGAGAGAGACAGACACACAGTGGGGTGAAAGAGAGAGACAGACACACAGTGGGGTGAAAGAGAGAGACAGACACACAGTGGGGTGAAAGAGAGAGACAGACACACAGTGGGGTGAAAGAGAGAGACAGACACACAGTGGGGTGAAAGAGAGAGACAGACACAGTGGGGTGAAAGAGAGAGAGACAGACACACAGTGGGGTGAAAGAGAGAGAGACAGACACACAGTGGGGTGAAAGAGAGAGACAGACACACAGTGGGGGGAAAGAGAGAGACAGACACACAGTGGGGGGAAAGAGAGAGACACACACACAGTGGGGGGGAAAGAGAGAGACAGACACACAGTGGGGGGAAAGAGAGAGACAGACACACAGTGGGGGGAAAGAGAGAGACAGACACACAGTGGGAGGAAAGAGAGAGACAGACACACAGTGGGGGGAGAGAGAGAGAGACATAGTGGGGGGAGAGAGAGAGAGAGACACACACAGTGGGGGGAGAGAGAGAGAGAGACAGACACACAGTGGGGTGAAAGAGAGAGAGACAGACACACAATGGGGTGAAAGAGAGAGAGACAGACACACAGTGGGGTGAAAGAGAGAGAGACAGACACACAGTGGGGGGGAAAGAGAGAGACAGACACACAGTGGGGGGAAAGAGAGAGACAGACACACAGTGGGGGGAGAGAGAAAGAGACATAGTGGGGGAGAGAGAGACAGACACACAGTGGGGTGAAAGAGAGAGAGACAGACACACAGTGGGGTGAAAGAGAGAGAGACAGACACAATGGGGTGAAAGAGAGAGAGACAGACACACAGTGGGGTGAAAGAGAGAGAGACAGACACACAGTGGGGGGAAAGAGAGAGAGACAGACACACAGTGGGGGGAAAGAGAGAGACAGACACACAGTGGGGGGAAAGAGAGAGACAGACACACAGTGGGGGGGAAAGAGAGAGACAGACACACAGTGGGGGGGAAAGAGAGAGACAGACACACAGTGGGGGGAAAGAGAGAGACAGACACACAGTGGGGGGGAAAGAGAGAGACAGACACACAGTGGGGTGAAAGAGAGAGACAGACACACAGTGGGGTGAAAGAGAGAGACAGACACACAGTGGGGTGAAAGAGAGAGACAGACACACAGTGGGGTGAAAGAGAGAGACAGACACAGTGGGGTGAAAGAGAGAGAGACAGACACACAGTGGGGGGAAAGAGAGAGACAGACACACAGTGGGGGGAAAGAGAGAGACAGACACACAGTGGGGGGAAAGAGAGAGACAGACACAGTGGGGGGAGAGAGAGAGAGACATAGTGGGGGAGAGAGAGAGAGACACACAGTGGGGGGAGAGAGAGAGACAGACACACAGTGGGGTGAAAGAGAGAGAGACAGACACACAATGGGGTGAAAGAGAGAGAGACAGACACACAGTGGGGTGAAAGAGAGAGAGACAGACACACAGTGGGGGGGAAAGAGAGAGACAGACACACAGTGGGGGGAAAGAGAGAGACAGACACACAGTGGGGGGAGAGAGAGAGAGACATAGTGGGGGGAGAGAGAGACAGACACAGTGGGGTGAAAGAGAGAGAGACAGACACACAGTGGGGTGAAAGAGAGAGAGACAGACACAATGGGGTGAAAGAGAGAGAGACACAGTGGGGGGAGAGAGAGAGAGACACAGTGGGGGGAGAGAGAGAGAGACACAGTGGGGGGAGAGAGAGAGACACAGTGGGGGGAGAGAGAGAGAGACACAGTGGGGGGAGAGAGAGAGACACAGTGGGGGGAGAGAGACACAGTGGGGGGAGAGAGACACAGTGGGGGGAGAGAGAGAGAGACACACACACAGTGGGGGGGAGAGAGAGAGACACAGTGGGGGGAGAGAGAGAGACAGACACACAGTGGGGGGGAAAGAGAGAGACAGACACACAGTGGGGTGAAAGAGAGAGACAGACACACAGTGGGGTGAAAGAGAGAGACAGACACACAGTGGGGTGAAAGAGAGAGACAGACACAGTGGGGTGAAAGAGAGAGAGACAGACACACAGTGGGGGGAAAGAGAGAGACAGACACACAGTGGGGGGAAAGAGAGAGACACACACACAGTGGGGGGGAAAGAGAGAGACAGACACACAGTGGGGGGAAAGAGAGAGACAGACACACAGTGGGGGGAAAGAGAGAGACAGACACACAGTGGGAGGAAAGAGAGAGACAGACACACAGTGGGGGGAGAGAGAGAGAGACATAGTGGGGGGAGAGAGAGAGAGACACACAGTGGGGGGAGAGAGAGAGACAGACACACAGTGGGGTGAAAGAGAGAGAGACAGACACACAATGGGGTGAAAGAGAGAGAGACAGACACACAGTGGGGGGGAAAGAGAGAGACAGACACACAGTGGGGGGGAAAGAGAGAGACAGACACACAGTGGGGGGAGAGAGAGAGAGACATAGTGGGGGGAGAGAGAGACAGACACACAGTGGGGTGAAAGAGAGAGAGACAGACACACAGTGGGGTGAAAGAGAGAGAGACAGACACAATGGGGTGAAAGAGAGAGAGACACAGTGGGGGGAAAGAGAGAGACACAGTGGGGGGAAAGAGAGAGACACAGTGGGGGGAAAGAGAGAGACACAGTGGGGGGAAAGAGAGAGACACAGTGGGGGGAAAGAGAGAGACACAGTGGGGGGAAAGAGAGAGACACAGTGGGGGGAAAGAGAGAGACACAGTGGGGGGAAAGAGAGAGACACAGTGGGGGGAAAGAGAGAGACACTGGGGGGAAAGAGAGAGACACAGTGGGGGGAAAGAGAGAGACACAGTGGGGGGGAAAGAGAGAGACACAGTGGGGGGAAAGAGAGAGACACAGTGGGGGGAAAGAGAGAGACACAGTGGGGGGGAAAGAGAGAGACACAGTGGGGGGAAAGAGAGAGACACAGTGGGGGGAAAGAGAGAGACACAGTGGGGGGAAAGAGAGAGACACAGTGGGGGGAAAGAGAGAGACACAGTGGGGGGAAAGAGAGAGACACAGTGGGGGGAAAGAGAGAGACACAGTGGGGGGAAAGAGAGAGACACAGTGGGGGGAAAGAGAGACACACAGTGGGGGGAAAGAGAGAGACACAGTGGGGGGAAAGAGAGAGACACAGTGGGGGGAAAGAGAGAGACACAGTGGGGGGAGAGAGAGAGAGACACAGTGGGGGGAGAGAGAGAGAGACACACAGTGGGGGAGAGAGAGAGAGACACACAGTGGGGGGAGAGAGAGAGAGAGACACACAGTGGGGGGAGAGAGAGAGACACACACAGTGGGGGGAGAGAGAGAGACACACACACAGTGGGGGGAGAGAGAGAGAGACACAGTGGGGGGAGAGAGAGAGAGACACAGTGGGGGGAAAGAGAGAGACACAGTGGGGGGGAAAGAGAGAGACACAGTGGGGGGGAAAGAGAGACACACAGTGGGGGGGAAAGAGAGACACACAGTGGGGGGAAAGAGAGAGACACAGTGGGGGGAAAGAGAGAGACACAGTGGGGGGAAAGAGAGAGACACAGTGGGGGGAAAGAGAGAGACACAGTGGGGGGAAAGAGAGAGACACAGTGGGGGGAAAGAGAGAGACACAGTGGGGGGAAAGAGAGAGACACAGTGGGGGGAAAGAGAGAGACACAGTGGGGGGAAAGAGAGAGACACAGTGGGGGGAAAGAGAGAGACACTGGGGAGGAAAGAGAGAGACACAGTGGGGGGGAAAGAGAGAGACACAGTGGGGGGGAAAGAGAGAGACACAGTGGGGGGAAAGAGAGAGACACAGTGGGGGGAAAGAGAGAGACACAGTGGGGGGAAAGAGAGAGACACAGTGGGGGGGAAAGAGAGAGACACAGTGGGGGGAAAGAGAGAGACACAGTGGGGGGAAAGAGAGAGACACAGTGGGGGGAAAGAGAGAGACACAGTGGGGGGAAAGAGAGAGACACAGTGGGGGGAAAGAGAGAGACACAGTGGGGGGAAAGAGAGACACACAGTGGGGGGAAAGAGAGAGACACAGTGGGGGGAGAGAGAGAGACACAGTGGGGGGAGAGAGAGAGAGACACAGTGGGGGGAGAGAGAGAGAGACACACAGTGGGGGGAGAGAGAGAGAGACACACAGTGGGGGGAGAGGAGAGAGACACACACAGTGGGGGGAGAGAGAGAGACACACACACAGTGGGGGGGAGAGAGAGAGAGACACAGTGGGGGGAGAGAGAGAGAGAGACACAGTGGGGGGAGAGAGAGAGACACAGTGGGGGGGAGAGAGAGAGAGACACAGTGGGGGGAAAGAGAGAGACACAGTGGGGGGAAAGAGAGAGACACAGTGGGGGGAAAGAGAGAGACACAGTGGGGGGAAAGAGAGAGAGACACAGTGGGGGGAAAGAGAGAGACACAGTGGGGGGAAAGAGAGAGACACAGTGGGGGGAAAGAGAGAGACACAGTGGGGGGAAAGAGAGAGACACAGTGGGGGGAAAGAGAGAGACACAGTGGGGGGAAAGAGAGAGACACAGTGGGGGGAAAGAGAGAGACACAGTGGGGGGAAAGAGAGAGACACAGTGGGGGGAAAGAGAGAGACACAGTGGGGGGAAAGAGAGAGACACAGTGGGGGGAAAGAGAGAGACACAGTGGGGGAAAGAGAGAGACACAGTGGGGGGGAAAGAGAGAGACACAGTGGGGGGAAAGAGAGAGACACAGTGGGGGGAAAGAGAGAGACACAGTGGGGGGAAAGAGAGAGACACAGTGGGGGGAGAGAGAGAGAGACACAGTGGGGGGAGAGAGAGAGAGGACACAGTGGGGGGAGAGAGAGAGAGACACACAGTGGGGGGAGAGAGAGAGAGACACACAGTGGGGGGAGAGAGAGAGAGACACACACAGTGGGGGGAGAGAGAGAGACACACACACAGTGGGGGGAGAGAGAGAGAGACACAGTGGGGGGAGAGAGAGAGACACAGTGGGGGGAGAGAGAGAGACACAGTGGGGGGGAGAGAGAGAGAGACACAGTGGGGGGAGAGAGAGAGACACAGTGGGGGGAAAGAGAGAGACACAGTGGGGGGAAAGAGAGAGAGACACAGTGGGGGGGAAAGAGAGAGACACAGTGGGGGGAAAGAGAGAGACACAGTGGGGGGAAAGAGAGAGACACAGTGGGGGGGAAAGAGAGAGACACAGTGGGGGGGAAAGAGAGAGACACAGTGGGGGGAAAGAGAGAGACACAGTGGGGGGAAAGAGAGAGACACAGTGGGGGGGAAAGAGAGAGACACAGTGGGGGGAAAGAGAGAGACACAGTGGGGGGGAAAGAGAGAGACACAGTGGGGGGAAAGAGAGAGACACAGTGGGGGGAAAGAGAGAGACACAGTGGGGGGAAAGAGAGAGACACAGTGGGGGGAAAGAGAGAGACACAGTGGGGGGGAAAGAGAGAGACACAGTGGGGGGAAAGAGAGAGACACAGTGGGGGGAAAGAGAGAGACACAGTGGGGGGAGAGAGACACACAGTGGGGGGAGAGAGAGAGAGAGAGACACACAGTGGGGGGAGAGAGAGAGACACACACAGTGGGGGGAGAGAGAGAGACACACACAGTGGGGGGAGAGAGAGAGACACACACACAGTGGGGGGAGAGAGAGAGAGACACAGTGGGGGGAGAGAGAGAGAGAGACACAGTGGGGGGAAAGAGAGAGGACACAGTGGGGGGAAAGAGAGAGAGACAGTGGGGGGAAAGACGAGAGAGACAGTGGGGGGGAAAGAGAGAGAGACACAGTGGGGGGAAAGAGAGAGACACAGTGGGGGGGAAAGAGAGAGACACAGTGGGGGGAAAGAAGAGAGACACAGTGGGGGGAAAGAGAGAGACACAGTGGGGGGAAAGAGAGAGACACAGTGGGGGGAAAGAGAGACACACAGTGGGGGGAAAGAGAGACACAGTGGGGGGAGAGAGACACAGTGGGGGGAGAGAGACACAGTGGGGGGAGAGAGAGAGAGACACAGTGGGGGGAGAGAGAGAGACACACACAGTGGGGGGAGAGAGAGAGACACACACACAGTGGGGGGAGAGAGAGAGAGAGACACAGTGGGGGGAGAGAGAGAGAGAGACACAGTGGGGGGAGAGAGAGAGAGAGAGAGAGAGGACATAGTGGGGGGAGAGAGAGACAGACACACAGTGGGGTGAAAGAGAGAGAGACAGACACACAGTGGGGTGAAAGAGAGAGAGACAGACACACAGTGGGGGGGAAAGAGAGAGACAGACACACAGTGGGGGGGAAAGAGAGAGACAGACACACAGTGGGGGGAGAGAGAGAGAGACACAGTGGGGGGAGAGAGAGAGAGAGACACAGTGGGGGGAGAGAGAGAGAGAGAGAGACATAGTGGGGGGAGAGAGAGACAGACACACAGTGGGGTGAAAGAGAGAGAGACAGACACACAGTGGGGGGAAAGAGAGAGACAGACACACAGTGGGGGGGAAAGAGAGAGACAGACACACAGTGGGGGGAAAGAGAGAGACACAGTGGGGGGAGAGAGAGAGAGACATAGTGGGGGGAGAGAGAGAGGACAGACACACAGTGGGGTGAAAGAGAGAGAGACAGACACAATGGGGTGAAAGAGAGAGAGACACAGTGGGGGGAGAGAGAGAGAGACACAGTGGGGGGAGAGAGAGAGACACACACAGTGGGGGGGAGAGAGAGAGACACACACACAGTGGGGGGAGAGAGAGAGAGACACAGTGGGGGGAGAGAGAGAGAGACACAGTGGGGGGAGAGAGAGAGAGACACAGTGGGGGGAGAGAGAGAGAGACACAGTGGGGGGAGAGAGAGAGAGACACAGTGGGGGGAGAGAGAGAGAGACACAGTGGGGGGGAGAGGAGAGAGACACACACAGTGGGGGGGGAGAGAGAGAGACACACACACAGTGGGGGGGAGAGAGAGAGAGACACAGTGGGGGGAGAGAGAGAGACAGACACACAGTGGGGGGAAAGAGAGAGACAGACACACAGTGGGGGGGAAAGAGAGAGACACAGTGGGGGGGAAAGAGAGAGACACAGTGGGGGGGAAAGAGAGAGACACAGTGGGGGGAAAGAGAGACACACAGTGGGGGGAAAGAGAGAGACACAGTGGGGGGGAAAGAGAGAGACACAGTGGGGGGGAAAGAGAGAGACACAGTGGGGGGGAAAGAGAGAGACACAGTGGGGGGGAAAGAGAGAGACACAGTGGGGGGAAAGAGAGAGACACAGTGGGGGGAAAGAGAGAGACAGTGGGGGGAAAGAGAGAGACACAGTGGGGGGGAAAGAGAGAGACACAGTGGGGGGGAAAGAGAGAGACACAGTGGGGGGGAAAGAGAGAGACACAGTGGGGGGAAAGAGAGAGACACAGTGGGGGGAAAGAGAGAGACACAGTGGGGGGGAAAGAGAGAGAGACACAGTGGGGGGAGGGGGGGGGAAGAGAGAGACACAGTGGGGGGAAAGAGAGAGACACAGTGGGGGGAAAGAGAGAGACACAGTGGGGGGAAAGAGAGAGACACAGTGGGGGGAAAGAGAGAGACACAGTGGGGGGGAAAGAGAGAGACACAGTGGGGGGAAAGAGAGAGACACAGTGGGGGGAAAGAGAGAGACACAGTGGGGGGAAAGAGAGAGACACAGTGGGGGGAAAGAGAGAGACACAGTGGGGGGAAAGAGAGAGACACAGTGGGGGGAAAGAGAGAGGACACAGTGGGGGGAAAGAGAGAGACACAGTGGGGGGAAAGAGAGAGGACACAGTGGGGGGGAAAGAGAGAGACACAGTGGGGGGAAAGAGAGAGACACAGTGGGGGGGAAAGAGAGAGACACAGTGGGGGGAAAGAGAGAGACACAGTGGGGGGAAAGAGAGAGACACAGTGGGGGGAAAGAGAGAGACACAGTGGGGGGGAAAGAGAGAGACACAGTGGGGGGAAAGAGAGAGACACAGTGGGGGGAAGAGAGAGAGACACAGTGGGGGGAGAGAGAGAGAGACACACAGTGGGGGGAGAGAGAGAGACACACACAGTGGGGGGGAGAGAGAGAGACACACACAGTGGGGGGAGAGAGAGAGACACACACAGTGGGGGGAGAGAGAGAGAGACACAGTGGGGGGAGAGAGAGAGAGAGACACAGTGGGGGGAGAGAGAGAGACACAGTGGGGGGAGAGAGAGAGAGAGAGACACAGTGGGGGGGAGAGAGAGAGAGAGAGAGAGAGACACAGTGGGGGGAAAGAGAGAGACAGACACACAGTGGGGGGAGAGAGAGAGAGACACAGTGGGGGGGGAGAGAGAGAGACACACAGTGGGGGGAAAGAGAGAGACAGACACACAGTGGGGGGAGATACAGACACACAGTGGGGGGAGAGAGAGAGACACAGTGGGGGGAAAGAGAGAGACACAGTGGGGGGAAAGAGAGAGACACAGTGGGGGGAAAGAGAGAGACACAGTGGGGGGGAAAGAGAGAGACACAGTGGGGGGGAAAGAGAGAGACACAGTGGGGGGAAAGAGAGAGACACAGTGGGGGGAAAGAGAGAGACACAGTGGGGGGAGAGAGAGACACAGTGGGGGGAGAGAGAGACACAGTGGGGGGAGAGAGAGACACAGTGGGGGGAGAGAGAGACACAGTGGGGGGAGAGAGAGACACAGTGGGGGGAGAGAGAGACACAGTGGGGGGAGAGAGAGACAGTGGGGGGAGAGAGAGACACAGTGGGGGGAGAGAGAGGAGACACAGTGGGGGGGAGAGAGAGACACAGTGGGGGGAGAGAGAGACACAGTGGGGGGGAGAGAGAGACACAGTGGGGGGAGAGAGAGAGAGACACAGTGGGGGGAGAGAGAGAGAGAGACACAGTGGGGGGAGAGAGAGAGAGACACAGTGGGGGGGAGAGAGAGAGAGACACAGTGGGGGGGAGAGAGAGAGAGAGAGACACATTGGGGGGAGAGAGAGAGAGAGACACAGTGGGGGGAGAGAGAGAGAGAGAGAGAGACACAGTGGGGGGGAGAGAGAGAGAGAGACACAGTGGGGGGAGAGAGAGAGAGACACAGTGGGGGGGAGAGAGAGAGAGACACAGTGGGGGGAAAGAGAGAGACAGACACACAGTGGGGGGAAAGAGAGAGACAGACACACAGTGGGGGGGAGAGAGAGAGAGACACACAGTGGGGGGAGAGAGAGAGACACACACAGTGGGGGGAGAGAGACACACACACAGTGGGGGGAGAGAGAGAGAGACACAGTGGGGGGAGAGAGAGAGAGAGACACAGTGGGGGAAAGAGAGAGACACAGTGGGGGGAGAGAGAGAGAGACACAGTGGGGGGGAGAGAGAGAGAGACACAGTGGGGGGAGAGAGAGAGAGACACACACAGTGGGGGGAGAGAGAGAGAGACACAGTGGGGGGGAGAGAGAGAGAGACACAGTGGGGGGAGAGAGAGAGAGACACAGTGGGGGGAGAGGAGAGAGGAGAGACACAGTGGGGGGAGAGAGAGAGACACACACACAGTGGGGGGAGAGAGAGAGAGACACAGTGGGGGGAGAGAGAGAGAGAGACACAGTGGGGTGAAAGAGAGAGAGACAGACACACAATGGGGTGAAAGAGAGAGAGACAGACACACAGTGGGGGGAAAGAGAGAGACAGACACAGTGGGGGGAAAGAGAGAGACAGACACAGTGGGGGGAGAGAGAGAGACATAGTGGGGGGAGAGAGAGAGAGACACAGTGGGGGAGAGAGAGACAGACACACAGTGGGGTGAAAGAGAGAGAGACAGACACACAGTGGGGTGAAAGAGAGAGAGACAGACACACAGTGGGGGTGAAAGAGAGAGAGACAGACACAATGGGGTGAGAAAGAGAGAGAGACAGACACAATGGGGTGAAAGAGAGAGAGACAGACACACAGTGGGGTGAAAGAGAGAGAGACAGACACACAGTGGGGTGAAAGAGAGAGAGACAGACACACAGTGGGGGGAAAGAGAGAGACAGACACAGTGGGGGGAAAGAGAGAGACAGACACACAGTGGGGGGAAAGAGAGAGACAGACACACAGTGGGGGGAAAGAGAGAGACAGACACACAGTGGGGGGAAAGAGAGAGACAGACACACAGTGGGGGGAAAGAGAGAGACAGACACACAGTGGGGGGGAAAGAGAGAGACAGACACACAGTGGGGGGAAAGAGAGAGACAGACACACAGTGGGGGGGAAAGAGAGAGACAGACACACAGTGGGGGGAGAGAGAGAGACACACAGTGGGGGGGAGAGAGAGAGACACACACAGTGGGGGGAGAGAGAGAGACACAGTGGGGGGAGAGAGAGAGACACAGTGGGGGGAGAGAGAGAGAGACACAGTGGGGGGAGAGAGAGAGAGAGAGAGAGACACATTGGGGGGAGAGAGAGAGAGAGACACAGTGGGGGGAGAGAGAGAGACACAGTGGGGGGAGAGAGAGAGAGAGAGACACAGTGGGGGGGAGAGAGAGAGAGACACAGTGGGGGGAGAGAGAGAGAGACACAGTGGGGTGAAAGAGAGAGAGACACAGTGGGGTGAAAGAGAGAGAGACACACAGTGGGGTGAAAGAGAGAGAGACACACAGTGGGGTGAAAGAGAGAGAGACAGACACACAGTGGGGGGAAAGAGAGAGACAGACACACAGTGGGGGGAAAGAGAGAGACAGACACACAGTGGGGGGAAAGAGAGAGACAGACACACAGTGGGGGGAGAGAGAGAGAGACATAGTGGGGGGGAGAGAGAGAGAGACATAGTGGGGGAGAGAGAGACAGACACACAGTGGGGGGAAAGAGAGAGAGACAGACACACAGTGGGGGGAAAGAGAGAGAGACAGACACACAGTGGGGGAAAGAGAGAGACAGACACACAGTGGGGGGAAAGAGAGAGACAGACACACAGTGGGGGGGGAAGAGAGAGACAGACACACAGTGGGGGGAAAGAGAGACAGACACACAGTGGGGGGAAAGAGAGAGAGACAGACACACAGTGGGGGGAAAGAGAGAGACAGACACACAGTGGGGGGGAAAGAGAGAGACAGACACACAGTGGGGGGAAAGAGAGAGACAGACACACAGTGGGGGGAAAGAGAGAGACAGACACACAGTGGGGGGAAAGAGAGAGACAGACACACAGTGGGGGGAGAGAGAGAGAGACACACAGTGGGGGGAGAGAGAGAGACACACACAGTGGGGGGAGAGAGACACACACACAGTGGGGGGAGAGAGAGAGAGACACAGTGGGGGGGAGAGAGAGAGAGAGACACAGTGGGGGGGAGAGAGAGAGACACAGTGGGGGGAGAGAGAGAGAGAGACACAGTGGGGGGAGAGAGAGAGAGAGACACAGTGGGGGGGAGAGAGAGAGAGACACAGTGGGGGGAGAGAGAGAGAGAGACACAGTGGGGGGGAGAGAGAGAGAGACACAGTGGGGGGAGAGAGAGAGAGACACAGTGGGGGGGGGAGAGAGAGAGAGACACAGTGGGGTGAAAGAGAGAGACACACAATGGGGTGAAAGAGAGAGAGACAGACACACAGTGGGGTGAAAGAGAGAGAGACAGACACACAGTGGGGGGAAAGAGAGAGACAGACACACAGTGGGGGGGAAAGAGAGAGACAGACACACAGTGGGGGGAAAGAGAGAGACAGACACACAGTGGGGGGGAGAGAGAGAGAGACATAGTGGGGGGGGGAGAGAGAGAGACATAGTGGGGGAGAGAGAGACAGACACACAGTGGGGTGAAAGAGAGAGAGACAGACACACAGTGGGGGGAAAGAGAGAGAGACAGACACACAGTGGGGGGAAAGAGAGAGACAGACACACAGTGGGGGGAAAGAGAGAGACAGACACACAGTGGGGGGGAAGAGAGAGACAGACACACAGTGGGGGGGAAAGAGAGAGACAGACACACAGTGGGGGGAAAGAGAGAGACAGACACACAGTGGGGGGAGAGAGAGAGAGAGAGACACAGTGGGGGGAGAGAGAGACACAGTGGGGGGAGAGAGAGAGACAGTGGGGGGGAGAGAGAGACACAGTGGGGGGAGAGAGAGACACAGTGGGGGGGGAGAGAGAGAGAGAGAGACAGTGGGGGGAGAGAGAGAGAGAGACAGTGGGGGGGAGAGAGAGAGAGACACAGTGGGGGGAGAGAGAGAGAGACACAGTGGGGGGAGAGAGAGAGAGAGATACAGTGGGGGGGAGAGAGAGAGAGACACAGTGGGGGGAGAGAGAGAGAGAGAGAGAGAGACACACACAGTGGGGGAGAGAGAGAGAGAGAGACACACAGTGGGGGAGAGAGAGAGAGAGACACAGTGGGGGGGAGAGAGAGAGACACACACAGTGGGGGGAGAGAGAGAGAGAGAGAGACACACAGTGGGGGGAGAGAGAGAGACAGTGGGGGGAGAGAGAGAGAGAGAGAGAGAGAGAGAGAGAGACACACACAGTGGGGGAGAGAGAGAGAGAGACACAGTGGGGGGGGGAGAGAGAGAGAGACACACACAGTGGGGGGAGAGAGAGAGAAAGAGAGACAGACACAGTGGGGGGAGAGAGAGAGACAGACACACAGTGGGGGGGAGAGAGAGACAGACACACAGTGAGGGGGGAAAGAGAGAGAGAGAGACAGTGGGGGGAGAGAGAGACAGTGGGGGGGAGAGAGAGACACAGTGGGGGGAGAGAGAGAGAGAGAGACACACAGTGGGGGGGAGAGAGAGAGAGAGAGAGAGAGAGAGAGAGAGAGACAGTGGGGGGAGAGAGAGACAGTGGGGGGAGAGAGAGACACAGTGGGGGGAGAGAGAGAGAGACACAGTGGGGGGAGAGAGAGAGAGACACAGTGGGGGGAGAGAGAGACACAGTGGGGGGAGAGAGAGAGAGAGACACAGTGGGGGGAGAGAGAGAGAGAGAGAGAGAGAGACACACACAGTGGGGGAGAGAGAGAGAGACACACAGTGGGGGGGGGAGAGAGAGAGACACAGTGGGGGGGGAGAGAGAGAGAGAGAGAGAGAGAGAGAGACACACACAGTGGGGGGAGAGAGAGAGAGACACAGTGGGGGGAGAGAGAGAGAGACACAGTGGGGGGAGAGAGAGAGAGAGACAGTGGGGGGAGAGAGAGAGAGACACAGTGGGGGGAGAGAGAGAGAGACACAGTGGGGGGAGAGAGAGAGAGACACAGTGGGGGGGAGAGAGAGAGAGACACAGTGGGGGGGAGAGAGAGAGAGACAGTGGGGGGAGAGAGAGAGAGACAGTGGGGGGAGAGAGAGAGAGACACAGTGGGGGGAGAGAGAGAGAGAGACACAGTGGGGGGAGAGAGAGAGAGAGAGACACAGTGGGGGGAGAGAGAGAGAGAGAGACACAGTGGGGGGAGAGAGAGAGAGAGAGAGACAGACACAGTGGGGGGAGAGAGAGAGACAGACACACAGTGGGGGGGAGAGAGAGACAGACACACAGTGGGGGGGAAAGAGAGAGACAGACACACAGTGGGGGGAAAGAGAGAGAGAGACACAGTGGGGGGGGGAGAGAGAGAGAGAGACACAGTGGGGGGAGAGAGAGAGACAGACACACAGTGGGGGGAAAGAGAGAGAGAGACACACACAGTGGGGGGAGAGAGAGAGAGAGACAGTGGGGGGAGAGAGAGAGAGAGAGACACAGTGGGGGGAGAGAGAGAGAGAGAGACACAGTGGGGGGAGAGAGAGAGAGAGACACAGTGGGGGGAGAGAGAGAGAGAGACACAGTGGGGGGGAGAGAGAGAGACACAGTGGGGGGAGAGAGAGAGAGAGAGACACAGTGGGGGGAGAGAGAGAGAGAGAGACACAGTGGGGGGAGAGAGAGAGACAGACACAGTGGGGGGGACAGAGAGAGACAGACACACAGTGGGGGGAGAGAGAGACAGACACACAGTGGGGGGAGAGAGAGACAGACACAGTGGCGGGAGCGAGAGAGACAGACACACAGTGGGGGGAGCGAGAGACAGACACACAGTGGGGGGGGGAGAGAGAGAGACAGCGTGGGGGGGGAGAGAGAGAGACAGCGTGGGGGGGGGAGAGAGAGACAGCGTGGGGGGGGAGAGAGAGACAGCGTGGGGGGGGAGAGAGAGACAGCGTGGGGGGGAGAGAGAGACAGCGTGGGGGGGAGAGAGACAGACAGCGTGGGGGGTAGAGAGAGACAGCGTGGGGGGGAGAGAGAAACAGCGTGGGGAGAGAAAGAGAGAGACAGACAGACACACAGTGGGGGGAGAGAGACAGACAGACACAGTGGGGGGAGAGAGACAGACAGACACACAGTGGGGGGAGAGAGACAGACAGACACACAGTGGGGGGAGAGAGACAGACAGACACAGTGGGGGGAGAGAGACAGACAGACACACGGTGGGGGGAGAGAGACAGACAGACACAGGGTGGGGGAAGAGAGACAGACAAACACACAGTGGGGGAAGGGGGGGGGAAGAGAGAGACAGACACACAGTGGGGGGAGAGAGAGACAGACACAATGGGAGGAGAGAGAGACACACAGTGGGGGAAGAGAGAGAGAGACAGACACAATGGAAGAGAGAGGGACAGCGTGGGCGGAGAGAGACAGCGTGGGGGGAGAGACAGAGACAGCGTGGGGGGAGAGACAGAGACAGACAGCAGGGGGGAGAGACAGAGACAGACAGCAGGGGGGAGAGACAGAGACAGACAGCAGGGGGGAGAGACAGAGACAGACAGCAGGGGGGAGAGACAGAGACAGCGGGGGGAGAGAGAGACACAGACAGCAGGGGAGAGAGAGAGACAGACAGCGGGGGGAGAGAGAGAGACAGACAGCGGGGGGAGAGAGAGAGACAGACAGCGGGGGAGAGAGAGAGAGACAGACAGCGGGGGAGAGAGAGAGACAGACAGCGGGGAGAGAGAGAGACAGACAGCGGGGGAGAGAGAGACACAGACAGCGTTGGGGGAGAGACAGAGACAGACAGCGGGGGGGAGAGAGAGAGAGACGCAGCCAGAGGGGGGAGAGAGAGACGCAGCCAGCGGGGGTGAGAGAGCGACGCAGACAGCGGGGGGGAGAGAGAGACGCAGACAGCAGGGGGGAGAGAGAGACGCAGACAGCGGGGGGGGAGAGAGAGACGCAGACAGCGGGGGGGAGAGAGAGAGACACACAGACAGCGGGGGGGGAGAGAGAGACACAGACAGCGGGGGGGAGAGAGAGAGAGAGAGAGAGACACAGACAGCGGGGGGAGAGAGAGAGGCACAAAGACAGCGGGGGAGAGAGAGAGACAGACAGCGGGGTGGAGAGAGAGACACAAAGACAGCGGGGTGGAGAGAGAGAGACACAAAGACAGCAGGGTGGAGAGAGAGAGAGAAACACAAAGACAGCAGGGGGGGAGAGAGAGAGACACAGACAGCGGGAGGAGAGAGAGACACAGACAGCGGGGGGAGAGAGAGAAAAAGACAGCGGGGGGGAGAGAGATAGACACAGCCAGCGGGGGGAGAGAGAGAGACAGCCAGCGGGGGGAGAGAGAGAGACACAGCCAGCGGGGGGGACAGAGAGAGACACAAAGACAGCGGGGGGCAGAGAGAGAGACAAAGACAGCGGGGGGCAGAGAGAGAGAGACAAAGACAGCGGGGGGCAAAGAGAGAGACACAAAGACAGCGGGGGGAGAGAGAGAGACACAAAGATAGTAGGGGGAGAGCGAGAGACACAAAGACACCGGGGGGAGAGTGAGAGACACAAAGACAGCGGGGTGGAGAGAGAGAGACAGACAGCGGGGGGAGAGAGAGAGACAGACATCGGGGGTAGGGAGAGAGACACACAGACAGCAGAGGCGGAGAGAGAGCCACAAAGACAGCGGAGGGGGGAGAGAGCCACAAAGACAGCGGAGGGGGGGAGAGCGAGAGACAAAGACAGCGGGGAGGGAGAGAGAGACAGACTGCGGGGGGGGGAGAGAGAGACAGACAGCGGGGGGGAGAGAGAGACAGACTGCGGGGGGGGAGAGAGAGACAGACAGCTGGGGGAGAGGGAGACAGACAGCGGGGGGGAGAGAGAGAGAGACACACAGCGGGGGGAGAGAGAGAGAGATTGACAGACAGCGGGGGGACAGAGAGAGAGAGAGACACAGACAGTGGGGGACAGAGAGACAAAGACAGTGGGGGAGAGAGACAAAGACAGCGGGGGGACAGAGAGACAGACAGTGGGGGGACAGAGAGACACAGACAGTGGGGGGAGAGAGTCAGACACAGCCAGTGGGGGGAGAGAGAGAGGCACAAAGACAGCGGGTGGAGAGAGAGACACAAAGACAGCGGGTGGAGAGAGAGACACAAAGACAGCGGGGTGGAGAGAGAGAGAGACAAAGACAGCGGGGTGGAGAGAGAGACACAAATACATGGGGGGAGAGAGCGAGAGAGACACAGACAGCGTGGGGATGAGAGAGAGACAGACAGCGGGGGGAGAGAGACACAGACAGCGGGGGGAGAGAGAGACACAACGACATGGGGGGGAGAGAGCGAGAGAGACACAGACAGCATGGGGATGAGAGAGAGAGAGACAGACAACGTGGGGATGAGAGAGAGACAGACAGCGGGGGGATGAGAGAGAGACACAAAGACATGGGGGGAGAGAGCGAGAGAGACACAGACAGCGTGGGGATGAGAGAGAGACAGACAGCGTGGGGATGAGAGAGAGACAGACAGCGTGGGGATGAGAGAGAGACAGACAGCGGGGGGAGAGAGCGAGAGAGACACAAAGACAGCGTGGAGATGAGAGAGAGACAGACAGCGGGGGGAGAGAGACACAAAGACAGCGGGGGGGGAGAGATAGAGAGACAAAGACAGCAGGGGGGAGAGATAGAGAGACAAAGACAGCAAGGGGAGAGAGAGACAAAGACAGCGGCGGAAGAGAGAGAGAGACAAAGATAGCGGGGGAGACAGAGACACAAAGACAGCGGGGGGGAGAGAGAGACACAAAGACAGCAGGGGGGAGAGAGAGACACAAAGACAGCAGGGGGGAGAGAGAGACAAACAAAAACAGCGGGGGGAGAGAGAGACAGACAGTGGGGGGGGAGAGAGAGAGACAGACAGTGGGGGGGAGAGAGAGAGACAGACATCGGGGGGTAGGAAGAGAGAGACACAGACAGCGGAGGGGGAGAGAGAGACACACAGACAGCAGAGGGGGAGATAGAGAGACACAGACAGCGGAAGGGGGAGAGAGAGACACACAGGCAGCGGGGGGGACAGAGAGACGCAGACAGCGGGGAGGGAGAGAGAGACGCAGACAGCGGGGGGAGAGACGCAGACAGCGGGGGGGGAGACGCAGACAGCGGGGGGGGAGACGCAGACAGCGGGGGGAGAGACGCAGACAGCGGGGGGGGAGACGCAGACAGCGGGGGGGGAGACGCAGACAGCGGGGGGGGAGAGAGACACACAGACAGCGGTGGGGAGAGAGACACACAGACAGCGGGGGGGAGAGAGAGAGACAGACAGCGGGGGAGAGAGAGAGAGAGACACAGCGGGGGGAGAGAAACAGACGGGGGAGAGAGAAAAAGACAGCGAGGGGGAGAGAGACACAGACAGCGGGAGGAGAGAGAGACAGACAGCGGGGGGAGAGAGAGACACAGACAGCGGGGGGAGAGAGAGAGAGACACAAAGACAGCAGGGGGAGAGAGACACAGACAGCGGGAGGAGAGAGAGACACAGACAGCGGGGGGGAGAGAGAGACACAGACAGCGGGGGGAGAGAGAGAGAGACACAGACCGCGGGGGGAGAGAGAGAGAGACACAGACCGCGGGGGGAGAGAGAGAGACACACAGACCGCGGGGGGAGAGAGAGAGACACAGACAGCGGGGGGAGAGAGAGAGACACAGACAGCGGGGGGAGAGAGAGAGACACAGACAGCGGGGGGAGAGAGAGAGACACAGACAGCGGGGGGAGAGAGAGAGACACAGACAGCGGGGGGAGAGAGAGAGACACAGACAGCGGGGGGAGAGAGAGAGACACAGACAGCGGGGGGAGAGAGAGAGACACAGACAGCGGGGGGAGAGAGAGAGACACAGACAGCGGGGGGAGAGAGAGAGAGACACAGACAGCGGGAGGAGAGAGAGACACAGACAGCGGGGGGAGAGAGAGACACAGACAGCGGGGGGGAGAGAGAGACAGACAGCGGGGGGAGAGAGAGACACAGACCGCGGGGGGAGAGAGAGACACAGACCGCGGGGGGAGAGAGAGACACAGACAGCTGGGGGAGAGAGAGAGAGAGACACAGACAGCTGGGGGAGAGAGACACAGACAGCGGGGGGAGAGAAACACAGACAGCGGGGGGGAGAGAGAGAGAGACAGACAGCGGGGGTAGGGAGAGAGACACACAGACAGCGGAGGGGGGGAGAGAGACACAGACAGCGGAGGGGGGGGAGAGAGACACAGACAGCGGAGGGGGGGGAGAGCGAGAGACAAAGACAGCGGAGGGGAGAGAGAGAGACACAGACAGCGGGAGGAGAGAGAGACACAGACAGCGGGAGGAGAGAGGGACACAGACAGCGGGAGGAGAGAGGGACACAGACAGCGGGAGGGGAGAGGGACACAGACAGCAGGAGGGGAGAGGGACACAGACAGCGGGAGGAGAGAGGGACACAGACAGCGGGGGGACAGAGGGACACAGACAGCGAGGGGACAGAGAGACAAAGACAGCAGGGGGACAGAGAGACACAGACAGCGGGGGGACAGAGAGACACAGACAGCGGGGGGACAGAGAGACACAGACAGCGGGGGGAGAGAGAGACACAAAGACAGCGGGGGGAGAGAGAGACACAGACAGCGGGGGGAGAGAGAGACACAAAGACAGCGGGGGGAGAGAGAGACACAAAGACAGCGGGGGGAGAGAGACAGACAGCAGGGGGAGACAGACACAAAGACAGCGGGGGGGAGAGAGACAGACAGCAGGGGGAGACAGACACAAAGACAGCGGGGGGGAGAGAGAGAGACAAAGACAGCGGGGGGGAGAGAGAGAGAGTCACAGACAGCGGGGGGAGAGAGTCACAGACAGCGGGGGGAGAGAGTCACAAAGACAGCGGGGGGGAGAGAGAGAGACACAGACAGCGGGGGGGGGGAGAGTCACAGACAGCGGGGTGGGAGAGAGAGTCACAGACAGCGGGGGAGAGAGACAGACAGCGGGGGGAGAGAGACACAGACAGCAGGGGGAGAGAGAGACAGACAGCGGGGGGAGAGAGTCACAGACAGCGGGGGAGAGAGAGAGAGAGAGACAGACAGCGGGGAGAGAGAGAGACAGACAGCGGGGGGAGAGACACACAAACAGCAGGGGGAGAGAGTCACAGATAGCGGGGGGGAGAGAGAGAGACAAAGACAGCGGGGGGAGAGAGAGACAAAGACAGCGGGGGGGAGAGAGAGAGACACAGACAGCGGGGGGGAGAGAGTCACAGACAGCGGGGGAGAGAGAGAGAGAGAGAGACAGACAGCGGGGAGAGAGAGAGACAGACAGCGGGGGAAAGACACACAAACAGCAGGGGGAGAGAGACACAGACAGCGGGGGGCGAGAGACACAGACAGCGGGGGGCGAGAGACACAGACAGCAGGGGGAGAGAGACACAGACAGCGGGGGGGAGACAGACACAAAGACAGCGGGGGGGAGAGAGAGAGAGAGAGAGAGAGAGAGAGAGACAGACAGCGGGGGGAGAGAGACACAAAGACAGCGGGGGGAGACAGACACAAAGACAGCGGGGGGGAGAGAGAGACAGATAGCGGGGGGGAGAGAGAGAGACAGACAGCGGGGGGGGAGAGAGAAACAAAGACAGCGGGGGGGAGAGAGAGAGTCACAGACAGCGGGGGGAGAGAGAGAGAGTCACAGACAGTGCAGGGAGAGAGAGTCACAGACAGCGGGGGAGAGAGTCACAGACAGCGGGGGAGAGAGAGAGTCACAGACAGCGGGGGAGAGAGAGAGTCACAGACAGCGGGGGAGAGAGAGAGTCACAGACAGCGGGGGAGAGAGAGAGACAGACAGCGGGGGGGAGAGAGAGAGAGCCACAGACAGCGGGGGGGAGAGAGAGAGTCACAGACAGCGGGGGGAGAGAGAGTCACAGACAGCGGGGGGAGAGAGAGAGAGACACAGACAGCGGGGGGAGAGAGAGAGAGACACAGACAGCGGGGGGAGAGAGAGAGAGACACAGACAGCGGGGGGAGAGAGAGAGAGACACAGACAGCGGGGGGAGAGAGAGAGACACAGACAGCGGGGGGAGAGAGAGAGACACAGACAGCGGGGGGAGAGAGAGAGACACAGACAGCGGGGGGAGAGAGAGAGAGACACAGACAGCGGGAGGAGAGAGAGACACAGACAGCGGGAGGAGAGAGAGACACAGACAGCGGGAGGAGAGAGAGACACAGACAGCGGGAGGAGAGAGAGACACAGACAGCGGGAGGAGAGAGAGTCACAGACAGCGGGGGGAGAGAGAGTCACAGACAGCGGGGGGAGAGAGAGAGAGACACAGACAGCGGGGGGAGAGAGAGAGAGACACAGACAGCGGGGGGAGAGAGAGAGAGACACAGACAGCGGGGGGAGAGAGAGAGACACAGACAGCGGGGGGAGAGAGAGAGACACAGACAGCGGGAGGAGAGAGAGACACAGACAGCGGGGGGAGAGAGAGACACAGACAGCGGGGGGAGAGAGAGACACAGACAGCGGGGGGAGAGAGAGTCACAGACAGCGGGGGGAGAGAGAGACACAGACAGCGGGGGGAGAGAGAGAGAGACACAGACAGCGGGGGGAGAGAGAGAGAGACACAGACAGCGGGGGGAGAGAGAGAGACACAGACAGCGGGGGGAGAGAGAGAGACACAGACAGCGGGAGGAGAGAGAGACACAGACAGCGGGAGGAGAGAGAGACACAGACAGCGGGAGGAGAGAGAGTCACAGACAGCGGGGGGAGAGAGAGAGAGACACAGACAGCGGGGGGAGAGAGAGAGAGACACAGACAGCGGGGGGAGAGAGAGAGAGACACAGACAGCGGGAGGAGAGAGAGAGACACAGACAGCGGGAGGAGAGAGAGAGACACAGACAGCGGGAGGAGAGAGAGACACAGACAGCGGGAGGAGAGAGAGACACAGACAGCGGGGGGAGAGAGAGACACAGACAGCGGGGGGAGAGAGAGTCACAGACAGCGGGGGGAGAGAGAGTCACAGACAGCAGGGGGAGAGAGAGACACAGACAGCGGGGGGAGAGAGAGAGAGACACAGACAGCGGGGGGAGAGAGAGAGACACAGACAGCGGGGGGAGAGAGAGAGACACAGACAGCGGGAGGAGAGAGAGACACAGACAGCGGGAGGAGAGAGAGACACAGACAGCGGGAGGAGAGAGAGACACAGACAGTGGGGGGAGAGAGAGAGAGAGACACAGACAGCGGGAGGAGAGAGAGAGACACAGACAGCGGGGGGAGAGAGAGAGACACAGACAGCGGGAGGAGAGAGAGAGACACAGACAGCGGGGGGAGAGAGAGAGAGACACAGACAGCGGGAGGAGAGAGAGAGACAGACACAGACAGCGGGAGGGGAGAGAGAGACAGACAGCGGGAGGAGAGAGAGAGACAGACAGCGGGAGGAGAGAGAGAGACAGACAGCGGGAGGAGAGAGAGAGACAGACAGCGGGAGGAGAGAGACAGACAGCGGGAGGAGAGAGAGAGACAGACAGCGGGGGGAGAGAGAGACACAGACAGCGGGGGGAGAGAGAGACACAGACAGCGGGGGGAGAGAGAAACAGACAGCGGGGGGAGAGAGAAACAGACAGCGGGGGGGAGAGAGAGACAGACTGCGGGGGGGAGAGAGAGACAGACTGCGGGGGGGAGAGAGAGACAGACTGCGGGGGGGAGAGAGAGACAGACTGCGGGGGGGAGAGAGAGACAGACAGCGGGTGGAAGAAAGAGACAGACAGCTGGGGGAGAGGGAGACAGACAGCGGGGGGGAGAGAGACACACAGTCAGCGGGGGGGAGAGAGAGAGAGAGAGAGAGAGAGAGAGAGAGAGAGAGAGACACACAGCGGAGGAGAGAGAGAGAGATTGACAGACAGCGGGGGGACAGAGAGAGAGAGACACAGACAGGGGGGGACAGAGAGACAAAGACAGTGGGGGAGAGAGAGAGACAAAGACAGCGGGGGGACAGAGAGACAGACAGTGGGGGGACAGAGAGACACAGACAGTGGGGGGAGAGAGTCAGACACAGCCAGTGGGGGGAGAGAGAGAGGCACAAAGACAGCGGGTGGAGAGAGAGACACAAAGACAGCGGGTGGAGAGAGAGACACAGACAGCGGGGTGGAGAGAGAGACACAAAGACATGGGGGGAGAGAGCGAGAGAGACACAAAGACAGCGTGGGGATGAGAGAGAGACAGACAGCGGGGGGAGAGAGACACAGACAGCGGGGGGGAGAGAGAGACACAAAGACATGGGGGGAGAGAGCGAGAGAGACACAGACAGCGTGGGGATGAGAGAGAGACAGACAGCGTGGGGATGAGAGAGAGACAGACAGCGTGGGGATGAGAGAGAGACAGACAGCGGGGGGAGATAGACACAAAGACATGGGGGGAGAGAGCGAGAGAGACACAAAGACAGCGTGGAGATGAGAGAGAGACAGACAGCGGGGGGAGAGAGACACAAAGACAGCGGGGGGAGAGATAGAGAGACAAAGACAGCAGGGGGGAGAGATAGAGAGACAAAGACAGCAGGGGGGAGAGAGAGACAAAGACAGCGGCGGAAGAGAGAGAGAGAGACAAAATAGCGGGGGAGACAGAGACACAAAGACAGCGGGGGGAGAGAGAGACACACACAAACAGCGGGGGGAGAGAGAGACAGACAGTGGGGGGGAGAGAGAGACAGACAGTGGGGGGGAGAGAGAGACAGACAGTGGGGGGGAGAGAGAGACAGACAGTGGGGGAGAGAGAGAGACAGACATCGGGGGTAGGAAGAGAGAGACACAGACAGCGGAGGGGGAGAGAGAGAGACACAGACAGCGGAGGGGGAGATAGACAGACACAGACAGCGGAGGGGGAGAGAGAGACACACAGACAGCGGGGGGGACAGAGAGACGCAGACAGCGGGGAGGGAGAGAGACACACAGACAGCGGTGGGGAGAGAGACACACAGACAGCGGTGGGGAGAGAGAGACACAGACAGCGGTGGGGAGAGAGAGACAGACAGCGGTGGGGAGAGGGAGAGAGAGAGAGAGAGAGAGAGAGAGAGAGACACAGCGGGGGGAGAGAAACAGACGGGGGAGAGAGAAAAAGACAGCGAGGGGGAGAGAGACACAGACAGCGGGAGGAGAGAGAGACAGACAGCGGGAGGAGAGAGAGACACAGACAGCGGGAGGAGAGAGAAACACAGACAGCGGGGGGAGAGAGAGAGAGACAAAGACAGCAGGGGGAGAGAGAGACACAAAGACAGCAGGGGGAGAGAGAGAGACACAGACAGCGGGAGGAGAGAGAGACACAGACAGCGGGAGGAGAGAGAGACACAGACAGCGGGGGGAGAGAGAGACACAGACAGCGGGGGGAGAGAGAGACACAGACCGCGGGGGGAGAGAGAGACAGACACAAAGACAGCGGGGGGGAGAGAGAGACACAGACAGCGGGAGGAGAGAGAGAGACACAGACAGCGGGAGGAGAGAGAGACACAGACAGCGGGGGGAGAGAGAGACAGACAGCGGGGGGAGAGAGAGACACAGACAGCGGGGGGAGAGAGAGACACAGACAGCGGGGGGAGAGAGAGACACAGACAGCGGGGGGAGAGAGAGAGAGAGAGAGACACAGACCGCGGGGGGAGAGAGAGAGACACAGACAGCTCGGGGGGAGAGAGAGAGGCACAGACAGCTCGGGGAGAGAGAGAGAGACACAGACAGCTGGGGGAGAGAAACACAGACAGCGGGGGGAGAGAGACAGACAGCGGGAGGAGAGAGAGACACAGACAGCGGGAGGAGAGAGAGACACAGACAGCGGGAGGAGAGAGGGACACAGACAGCGGGGGAGAGAGAGAGAGAGAGAGAGACAGACAGCGGGAGGAGAGAGGGACACAGACAGCGGGAGGAGAGAGGGACACAGACAGCGGGAGGAGAGAGGGACACAGACAGCGGGAGGAGAGAGGGACACAGACAGCGGGAGGAGAGAGAGACACAGACAGCGGGAGGAGAGAGAGACACAGACAGCGGGGGGAGAGAGAGAGAGAGAGAGACACAGACCGCGGGGGGAGAGAGAGAGACACAGACAGCTCGGGGGGAGAGAGAGAGACACAGACAGCTCGGGGAGAGAGAGAGAGACACAGACAGCTGGGGGAGAGAAACACAGACAGCGGGGGGAGAGAGACAGACAGCGGGAGGAGAGAGAGACACAGACAGCGGGAGGAGAGAGAGACACAGACAGCGGGAGGAGAGAGGGACACAGACAGCGGGGGAGAGAGAGAGAGAGAGAGAGAGAGAGAGAGAGACAGACAGCGGGAGGAGAGAGGGACACAGACAGCGGGAGGAGAGAGGGACACAGACAGCGGGAGGAGAGAGGGACACAGACAGCGGGAGGAGAGAGGGACACAGACAGCTGGAGGAGAGAGGGACACAGACAGCGGGAGGAGAGAGAGACACAGACAGCGGGAGGAGAGAGAGACACAGACAGCGGGAGGAGAGAGAGACACAGACAGCGGGAGGAGAGAGGGACACAGACAGCGGGAGGAGAGAGGGACACAGACAGCGGGAGGAGAGAGGGACACAGACAGCGGGAGGAGAGAGAGACACAGACAGCGGGAGGAGAGAGAGACACAGACAGCGGGAGGAGAGAGAGACACAGACAGCGGGAGGAGAGAGAGACACAGACAGCGGGAGGAGAGAGGGACACAGACAGCGGGAGGAGAGAGGGACACAGACAGCGGGAGGAGAGAGGGACACAGACAGCGGGAGGAGAGAGGGACACAGACAGCGGGAGGAGAGAGGGACACAGACAGCGGGAGGAGAGAGGGACACAGACAGCGGGAGGAGAGAGGGACACAGACAGCGGGAGAAGAGAGGGACACAGACAGCGGGAGGAGAGAGGGACACAGACAGCGGGAGGAGAGAGGGACACAGACAGCGGGAGGAGAGAGGGACACAGACAGCGGGAGGAGAGAGGGACACAGACAGCGGGAGGAGAGAGGGACACAGACAGCGGGAGGAGAGAGAGACACAGACAGCGGGAGGAGAGAGAGACACAGACAGCGGGAGGAGAGAGAGACACAGACAGCGGGAGGAGAGAGAGACACAGACAGCGGGAGGAGAGAGAGACACAGACAGCGGGACGAGAGAGAGACACAGACAGCGGGAGGAGAGAGAGACACAGACAGCGGGAGGAGAGAGAGACACAGACAGCGGGAGGAGAGAGAAACAGACAGCGGGAGGAGAGAGAGACACAGACAGCGGGAGGAGAGAGAGACACAGACAGCGGGGGGAGAGAGAGAGAGACACAGACAGCGGGGGGAGAGAGAGAGCGACACAGACAGCGGGAGGAGAGAGAGACACAGACAGCGGGAGGAGAGAGAGACACAGACAGCGGGAGGAGAGAGAGACACAGACAGCGGGGGAGAGAGAGAGAGAGAGAGAGACAGACAGCGGGGGGAGAGAGACACAAAGACAGCGGGGGGAGAGAGACAGACAGCGGGGGGAGAGAGACACAGACAGCAGGGGGAGAGAGACACAAAGACAGCGGGGGGAGAGAGACAGACAGCGGGGGGGAGAGTCACAGACAGCGGGGGGAGAGAGACACAGACAGCGGGGGGAGAGACACAGACAGCGGGGGGAGAGAGAGACACAAAGACAGCGGGGGCAGAGAGAGACACAAAGACAGCGGGGGCAGAGAGAGACACAAAGACAGTGGGGGCAGAGAGAGACACAAAGACAGCGGGGCAGAGAGAGACAAAGACAGCGGGGGGGAGAGAGACAAAGACAGCGGGGGGGAGAGAGTCACAGACAGCGGGGGGGGGGAGAGAGAGTCACAGACACCGGGGGGAGAGAGAGTCACAGACACCGGGGGGGAGAGTGAGAGAGTGACAGACAGCGGGGGAGAGAGTGAGAGAGTCACAGACAGCGGGGGAGAGAGAGAGTCACAGACAGCGGGGGAGAGAGAGAGTCACAGACAGCGGGGGAGAGAGAGAGTCACAGACAGCGGGGGAGAGAGCGTCACAGACAGCGGGGGAGAGAGAGAGTCACAGACAGCGGGGGAGAGAGAGAGTCACAGACAGCGGGGGAGACAGAGAGACAGACAGCGGGGGAGAGAGAGAGACAGACAGCGGGGGAGAGAGAGAGACAGACAGCGGGGGAGAGAGAGAGACAGACAGCGGGGGGAGAGACACACAGACAACAGGGGGAGAGAGACACAGACGGGGGGGAGAGAGACACAGACAGCGGGGGGAGAGAGACACAGACAGCAGGGGAGAGAGAGACACAGACAGCGGGGGAGAGAGAGAGAGAGAGACAGACAGCGGGGGGAGAGAGACACAGACAGCAGGGGGAGAGAGACACAAAGACAGCGGGGGGAGAGAGACAGACAGCAGGGGGGAGAGTCACAGACAGCGGGGGGGAGAGAGAGAGACAGACAGCGGGGAGGAGAGAGACACAGACAGCGGGGGGGAGAGAGACACAGACAGCGGGGGGGAGAGAGACACAGACAGCGGGGGGGAGAGAGACACAGACAGCGGGGGGAGAGAGACACAGACAGCGGGGGGAGAGAGACACAGACAGCGGGGGGAGAGAGAGACACAGACAGCGGGGGGAGAGAGAGAGAGACACAGACAGCGGGGGGAGAGAGAGAGAGACACAGACAGCGGGGGGAGAGAGAGAGAGACACAGACAGCGGGAGGAGAGAGAGACACAGACAGCGGGAGGAGAGAGAGAGACACAGACAGCGGGAGGAGAGAGAGAGAGACACAGACAGCGGGAGGAGAGAGAGACACAGACAGCGGGAGGAGAGAGAGAGACACAGACAGCGGGGGGAGAGAGAGAGACACAGACAGCGGGAGGAGAGAGAGACACAGACAGCGGGAGGAGAGAGAGACACAGACAGCGGGGGGCGAGAGAGAGACACAGACAGCGGGGGGCGAGAGAGAGTCACAGACAGTGCAGGGAGAGAGAGTCACAGACAGCGGGGGAGAGTCACAGACAGCGGGGGAGAGAGAGAGACAGACAGTGGGGGAGAGAGAGAGACAGACAGCGGGGGGAGAGAGACACAAAGACAGCGGGGGGAGAGAGACACAGACAGCGGGGGGAGAGACACAGACAGCGGGGGGAGAGACACAGACAGCGGGGGGGAGAGAGACACAGACAGTGGGGGGGAGAGAGACACAGACAGCGGGGGGAGAGAGACACAGACAGCGGGGGGAGAGAGACACAGACAGCGGGGGGAGAGAGACACAGACAGCGGGGGGAGAGAGACACAGACAGCGGGGGGAGAGACACAGACAGCGGGGGGAGAGAGAGAGACACAGACAGCGGGGGGAGATAGAGACACAAAGACAGCGGCGGCAGAGAGAGACACAAAGACAGCGGGGGCAGAGAGAGACACAAAGACAGCGGGGGGGAGAGAGAGAGTCACAGACAGCGGGGGGAGAGAGACTCACAGACAGCGGGGGGAGAGAGAGTCACAGACAGCGGGGGGAGAGAGAGACACAGACAGCGGGGGAGAGAGAGACACAGACAGCGGGGGGAGAGAGACTCACAGACAGCGGGGGGAGAGAGAGACACAGACAGCGGGAGGAGAGAGAGACACAGACAGCGGGGGGAGAGAGAGACACAGACAGCGGGGGGAGAGAGAGAGAGACAGACAGCGGGGGGAGAGAGAGAGAGACACAGACAGCGGGGGGAGAGAGAGAGAGACAGACAGCGGGAGGAGAGAGAGACACAGACAGCGGGAGGAGAGAGAGAGACACAGACAGCGGGAGGAGAGAGAGAGAGACACAGACAGCGGGAGGAGAGAGAGACACAGACAGCGGGAGGAGAGAGAGAGACACAGACAGCGGGGGGAGAGAGAGAGACACAGACAGCGGGAGGAGAGAGAGACACAGACAGCGGGAGGAGAGAGAGACACAGACAGCGGGGGGCGAGAGAGAGACACAGACAGCGGGGGGCGAGAGAGAGTCACAGACAGTGCAGGGAGAGAGAGTCACAGACAGCGGGGGAGAGTCACAGACAGCGGGGGAGAGAGAGAGACAGACAGCGGGGGAGAGAGAGAGACAGACAGCGGGGGGAGAGAGACACAAAGACAGCGGGGGGAGAGAGACAGACAGCGGGAGGAGAGACACAGACAGCGGGAGGAGAGACACAGACAGCGGGAGGAGAGAGAGACACAGACAGCGGGGGGTGAGAGAGAGAGACACAGACAGCGGGAGGAGAGAGAGACACAGACAGCGGGAGGAGAGAGAGACACAGACAGCGGGAGGAGAGAGAGACACAGACAGCGGGAGGAGAGAGAGACACAGACAGCGGGAGGAGAGAGAGACACAGACAGCGGGAGGAGAGAGAGACACAGACAGCGGGAGGAGAGAGAGACACAGACAGCGGGGGGAGAGAGAGACACAGACAGCGGGAGGAGAGAGAGACACAGACAGCGGGGGGAGAGAGAGACACAGACAGCGGGGGGAGAGAGAGAGAGACACAGACAGCGGGGGGAGAGAGAGAGAGACACAGACAGCGGGGGGAGAGAGAGAGAGTGACAGACAGCGGGGGAGAGAGTGAGAGAGTCACAGACAGCGGGGGAGAGAGAGAGTCACAGACAGCGGGGGAGAGAGAGAGTCACAGACAGCGGGGGGAGAGAGACACAGACAGCGGGGGGAGAGAGACACAGACAGCGGGGGGAGAGAGACACAGACAGCGGGGGGAGAGACACAGACAGCGGGGGGAGAGAGAGAGACACAGACAGCGGGGGGAGATAGAGACACAAAGACAGCGGCGGCAGAGAGAGACACAAAGACAGCGGGGGCAGAGAGAGACACAAAGACAGCGGGGGGGAGAGAGAGAGTCACAGACAGCGGGGGGAGAGAGACTCACAGACAGCGGGGGGAGAGAGAGTCACAGACAGCGGGGGGAGAGAGAGACACAGACAGCGGGGGAGAGAGAGACACAGACAGCGGGGGGAGAGAGACTCACAGACAGCGGGGGGAGAGAGAGACACAGACAGCGGGAGGAGAGAGAGACACAGACAGCGGGGGGAGAGAGAGACACAGACAGCGGGGGGAGAGAGAGAGAGACACAGACAGCGGGGGGAGAGAGAGAGAGACACAGACAGCGGGGGGAGAGAGAGAGAGACACAGACAGCGGGAGGAGAGAGAGACACAGACAGCGGGAGGAGAGAGAGAGACACAGACAGCGGGAGGAGAGAGAGAGAGACACAGACAGCGGGAGGAGAGAGAGACACAGACAGCGGGAGGAGAGAGAGAGACACAGACAGCGGGGGGAGAGAGAGAGACACAGACAGCGGGAGGAGAGAGAGACACAGACAGCGGGAGGAGAGAGAGACACAGACAGCGGGGGGCGAGAGAGAGACACAGACAGCGGGGGGCGAGAGAGAGTCACAGACAGTGCAGGGAGAGAGAGTCACAGACAGCGGGGGAGAGTCACAGACAGCGGGGGAGAGAGAGAGACAGACAGCGGGGGAGAGAGAGAGACAGACAGCGGGGGGAGAGAGACACAAAGACAGCGGGGGGAGAGAGACAGACAGCGGGAGGAGAGACACAGACAGCGGGAGGAGAGACACAGACAGCGGGGGGTGAGAGAGAGAGACACAGACAGCGGGGGGTGAGAGAGAGAGACACAGACAGCGGGAGGAGAGAGAGACACAGACAGCGGGAGGAGAGAGAGACACAGACAGCGGGAGGAGAGAGAGACACAGACAGCGGGAGGAGAGAGAGACACAGACAGCGGGAGGAGAGAGAGACACAGACAGCGGGAGGAGAGAGAGACACAGACAGCGGGAGGAGAGAGAGACACAGACAGCGGGAGGAGAGAGAGACACAGACAGCGGGAGGAGAGAGAGACACAGACAGCGGGAGGAGAGAGAGACAGACAGCGGGAGGAGAGAGAGACACAGACAGCGGGGGGCGAGAGAGAGTCACAGACAGTGCAGGGAGAGAGAGTCACAGACAGCGGGGGAGAGTCACAGACAGCGGGGGAGAGAGAGAGACAGACAGCGGGGGAGAGAGAGAGACAGACAGCGGGGGGAGAGAGACACAAAGACAGCGGGGGGAGAGAGACAGACAGCGGGGGGAGACAGACACAAAGACAGCGGGGGGGAGAGAGAGACAGATAGCGGGGGGAGAGAGAGAGACAAAGACAGCAGGGGGAGAGAGAGACAAAGACAGCGGGGGAGAGAGAGAGTCACAGACAGCACGGGGAGAGAGAGTCACAGACAGCGGGGGGCGAGAGAGAGTCACAGACAGCGCAGGGAGAGAGAGTCACAGACAGCAGGGGAGAGAGTCACAGACAGCGGGGAGAGAGAGAGTCACAGACAGCGGGGGAGAGAGAGAGTCACAGACAGCGGGGGAGAGAGTCACAGACAGCGGGGGAGAGAGTCACAGACAGCGGGGGAGAGAGAGAGAGTCACAGACAGCGGAGGAGAGAGAGAGTCACAGACAGCGGGGGAGAGAGAGAGTCACAGACAGCGGGGGAGAGAGAGAGAGTCACAGACAGCGGGGGAGAGAGAGAGAGTCACAGACAGCGGGGGAGAGAGAGAGAGTCACAGACAGCGGGGGAGAGTGACACAAAGACAGCGGGGGGAGAGAGACAGACAGCGGGGTGAGAGAGAGACAGATAGCAGGGGGGAGAGAGGGAGACAAAGACAGTGGGGGGAGAGAGAGACAAAGACAGCGGGGGGAGAGAGAGACAAAGACAGCGGGGGGAGAGAGAGACAAAGACAGCGGGGGGGAGAGAGACAGACAGCGGGGGGAGAGAGACACAGACAGCGGGGGGAGAGAGACACAGACAGCGGGGGGAGAGAGAGACACAGACAGCGGGGGGAGAGAGTCACAGACAGCGGGGGAGAGAGAGAGACAGACAGCGGGGGGAGAGAGACACAGACAGCAGGGGGAGAGAGACACAAAGACAGCGGGGGGAGAGAGACAGACAGCGGGGTGAGAGAGAGACAGATAGCGGGGTGAGAGAGAGACAGATAGCGGGGGGGAGAGAGGGAGACAAAGACAGCGGGGGGAGAGAGAGACAAAGACAGCGGGGGGAGAGAGAGACAGACAGCGGGGGGAGAGAGAGACAAAGACAGCGGGGGGGAGAGAGACACAGACAGCGGGGGGAGAGAGACACAGACAGCGGGGGGAGAGAGACACAGACAGCGGGGGGAGAGAGACACAGACAGCGGGGGGAGAGAGACAGACAGCGGGGGGAGAGAGAGACACAAAGACAGCGGGGGCAGAGAGACACACAAAGACTGCGGGGGGGAGAGAGACACAAAGACAGCGGGGGGGAGAGAGACACAAAGACAGCGGGGGGGAGAGACAGACAGATAGCGGGGGGAGAGAGAGAGTCACAGACAGCGGGGGGAGAGAGAGACACAGACAGCGGGGGGAGAGAGAGACAGACAGCGGGGGGAGAGAGAGACAGACAGCGGGGGGAGAGAGACACAGACAGCGGGGGGAGACAGACACAGACAGCGGGGGGAGACAGACACAGACAGCGGGGGGAGAGAGACACAGACAGCGGGGGGAGACAGACAGACAGCGGGGGGGAGAGAGACAGACAGCGGGGGGAGAGAGTGACAGATAGCGGGGGGAGAGAGAGACAGATAGCGGGGGGAGAGAGAGACACAAAGACAGCGGGGGGAGAGAGAGAGACTCACAGACAGCGGGGGGGAGAGAGAGATAGAGTCACAGACAGCAGGGGAGAGAGAGAGTCACAGACAGCGGGGGAGAGAGAGAGACAGACACCGGGGGGAGAGAGACAGACAGCGGGGGGAGAGAGACACAGACAGCGGGGGGAGAGAGAGACACAGACAGCGGGGGGAGAGAGAGACACAAAGGCAGTGGGGGGGGAGAGAGACACAAAGGCAGTGGGGGGGGAGAGAGACACAAAGACAGCGGGGGGGAGAGAGACACAAAGACAGCGGGGGGGAGAGAGAGACAGAGACAAAGACAGCGGGGGGGAGAGAGACACAAAGTGTCGGCTACAATTATCGACAGTCCATAGTTATTGACACCTTTTCAGATTTACCAATAAAAACAATTTTCCAAAGCTGAGTTTCAGTTCCAACAGTTATTATTGGTTAATTAATCAACCGGAAGACCCGCCTCACACTTTGATCTTGTCGTCTGATGACAGCTCGTTACCGGAGATGGAATTTCCCCCCCGCGATCAGCAATTTTTCGGAAAACCCAGACGTGATCATCGCAGGTAAGCATTGTGGAAAGATCATGGACATGTTTTTACTGATCAAATTCACCGATATTTCATGATCTCCTCGTCCAAACTTACTTTGTTTCTCTCTCTTTCATTCGACAGCCGCCATTTTGTATCTAAACGCGCGTTTGAGAAGTCACTCACGTGA
This sequence comes from Neoarius graeffei, assembly GCF_027579695.1. NCBI lineage: Eukaryota > Metazoa > Chordata > Actinopteri > Siluriformes > Ariidae > Neoarius > Neoarius graeffei. The sequence goes on from NC_083571.1 coordinate 7,244,680, forward strand.
GGTGTCGATAATAGTGATCACTTTCCACTAACAGTGTCCACCATTATCGACACCCTGTGGGATTAAGGGACATTTACAACCGTTATGGATCGATCTTTGTGTAACATTGCTGAAGTAGAACAATGAAGTACTTTAAAAAAATAAAAGAGCTGTGATTTATAATAATTTTTTTTCTGATTCATAACAGAATGGAATGTTTATAGAGTATTTGGAATCCGATTGCAATAAATAGAATTAGAGCAGAATTAAATTCCGAACATATAAAAAAATGACATGCTTGAAATATTTACTTTTTGTTTTTGCAGTTTGTTGTAAATCTCGACCACATATTACAATATCAGGAGACATTTTATATTTGGGTTGGAGGAATGATATGCGACCTTTGACCTGGATGTTCATGTGGTTACAGTGTCGATTTCCTGTTGACATTTATTGGTGAACGACAAAACTAGAAATTAATACAAACAACAACGAATGATGACCAAAATGTGATCTACGAAAATACTGAGAAAGTGGAACAAAATGATTTTCTGACGCAGGTTAAACATTATCAGTTAATTTCTTTACAAACATTAGAATTACTTCATTTACGTAAAACACCGACATCCATCTATTTATATAAAAGATATTCTGGACTAAATAAGTCTATGGAAAACAATTTAAATAAAAACTATGCTTTGTTAACTTAATACCACATACCGATTTTTTTTTTTTTAAATAAATAATCGTCTGGATGTCGATAATTGTGGAACGGTGTCAATAACTGTGGGCAGGTGTCGATAATTGTGGAATGGTGTCATGTTATGATATGCTAAGTAATCGGGAATCAACTCATTCCCCCCCAGTGGAAGTTTGAGTCATTCTTCATGCACAATTTACATACTGAAAGTCTTTTCTACTTTTGCCACGGCCAAAAGATCGGTAAGGTGTTGATAATTGCAGCCACCGCTCTAATAATTACAGCTTTTAATTTATTCGCGCATGACATGATACATTTTAGAAGTTTATCATGAGATTCAATGCTGTGGAACATCTGAGAGAGGAGTGAATGAGTTTCTGTTAAACTTCTTTCTCTCTAAAAAAAAAAAAAGTAGCTCGTCATTTTCCTGTAGTAACAAAGCCGAAACCCTAAAGGCTGAGAAGAGCACCGAAACTGGAGACTCCTTCCATGAACATTTTGCTCCCCAACAAAAACTTCCCTACACAAAGATGACACACTTTTAATCCCTTTTTGCTGAGCGTCCTCCTGTAATCGAGCCGTTCCTACAACCTGCTCCAGAGACTGAAAACGTTCTCCCTGTTAATTAAATTCTCCGTGATTTTACAGCTACATCTTGTTCCATCAGACTTCAGGGGAGTAAAGTGTGCTGCAAAGCAGAGCTCAGACGCAGCGATGACATCACTGACCTACAGCTCTCACTCAGGAGACAGCTGGACTTCCACAACACAACACACGCCCACACAATGGAACGTCGAGTTAAAAGCATGTCCTCAGGTTGAGAGGACAGGAAATGACGCGAGGCGAAAGTGAACGAGTAAACAGAGCACCTGCACCGCTCGCGGCCAGCCGAGGCCTCGATGACGTGACTCATGAATGCAAACAGAGTCGTAAAATGGCGTAACAGATTAGCACACCGGGGCTGAGTGTGTGTGAGGGAAGAGATAAGAGCTGATAAACACCTCAGACAGGATCAGGTCCGTTTGATGAGGAAATTACAGACGTCACATTGTACAACTTAAACAGACGTCTGGGATGACGGCGTCATGGCTGTTTGTGTTTTCCTTCTCCAACGAAGTAGTAGTCGTCTCGGCTAATGCTTAAAAATAAAACCAAACACAATGAAGTATGACAAGTTTGAACACTTGGGCTTTTACATGTCACTTCAATCTGAAAATCTACAAACAAATGTCATGTTTGTTTTTTTGTTTTACTCAGAATCTTTAATCTGAGACACTGTCAAGAATTTTGTGTGTTTATTTCTTCTTGCGAAAAAAAGTCTATTTTAAAGCTCATTTGCAAAACAGATTTCTAGTTTCATTTCGCAATCGTTAGTCATTACAGTGTCTCATGGCTTATACCATGCTGCTGTTGAACTCTGGATTCTGATTGGTCAGGAAGTGGTGGAGTTATCGTTTCCACAGCAATAGCTCATTGTACAGTGGATGCTCCATGGAAATGGATTTTTTTTTTTTTTAAAAAGTAAAAAATGGGCATCTCAAGGATCAGAGATCGAGCTAACTTTTCCAAAAGTTTTCCCAAGTTTACACTTTGTCACGTTGCTACGAAATGACAAAACTGCGATTTTTTTTCGTATTAATTACAGGAGCATACTACAAACTGGTCTAGTGGTTAACGTGTCTGCCTCTCAACCGGGAGATCGTGAGCTCTACTTGCAGTTGGGTCGTACCAAAGACCATCATAAAAATGATACCTACTACTATCTGGTGAGGCGCCGCAATACAGGTGCGAGTAGGGAGTCAAACTCTTGCAGTTACCAGAGGACACGACCCCTACTGTAACCCTATAATAGAGGAGAGGCTGAATCGGCGATCGGTGCCACCCAGTGTGCCTCAAGGGCATGGTTCGAGGGACTGGAAACAGTTTGGGAAGACCAGGTTCTGGCACAGGAGGGACTTCGAACTTAAGAGCCCAATATAAACCAAAAAACAAAAACACCCCACCCCAGGCTGGTGAGGGAATGACCATTTGTAGCTTCTATAATGCAAATGAGAACAAAAACTGGCTTGTTTCAGGGACGTTCCATGCAACTAAATGATTTTTTTTTTTAAAAACGTAACGTGTTCATTCATGTTTTTGAATAATTATAGGTAAATTGTTTTATTTTCAAGGAATCAAAACACTTTGACGTGCTGTTACAGAAAAATAAATCAACGTCAGGATGGGAACAGTAACTGACCTCCAAGGTCAAGGCTTTTTATTGGTTATTTCAAAATCATACAGATGGTACAGTACACCCTTAAAACAAAACATTTCTCCAGGACCATGGCGCTCCATTAAACATCCCAGGACTACAAGAATCCAAGATGGCAGTACGGCAGGAGCACGCAGCGGCCTCTCCTGATCCAAAATGGTGCTTTTTGTTTGTCATTTTGTTCCTTTGCCCGACCCTGTCCAGCACATGGATCAACTGGTGTTCGTGTCTGCCATCGCCGGACACGCCTTCAGTACAGAAATCAGGCAGGAAACATCATAAAAGATGATCTGCTGGAGGAACAGGCCTGCAGTCCTCGACCTTAGCTGAGGCACAGTCAGTCAGTCAGTCAGTCATCGGAAGCGGCGTGCGTGACAGTGACGTGCGGTCAGGGGTGGCAGGGCCTCACCGGTCATCATCCAGCCATCATGAGATGTAATGAATGTAAATAATGATAACAATAAAGATTTGTCCAATCATCTGTGCTATATATGCCATTTCTGTATGATTCAAATAATTTCAATCGTATTTGCCTCTTTCCTATTCAATTGCAACGAATATGCAGCGACGTGAGGCAGCACCAAGCCGTGCCTCACGTCAGATTGCGCAATCCCTTGTTAACTGGGTTGAGCACGTGCCTTTTGCTTACTCTGTGTATGCTACCAACGTAATGCTGTATTAAAATGTTTTTTATACTTTGTAGACATGTCCTCACTTTCCTTATAATATGTAATGTTTTCTACGTATGTGTATCATTTATTTAGGGTGAACAATTTGACATAAAGCCGCACTGAAAAGACATGAGGTGAGGCAGGCAGTAGCTCTGCCGCAGTGCAGAGGGCGTACGTGAGCTCAGTTTTTTGTTTGGTGGTTGCTTCTTCTCTACGTCGTCACGTGAAGTTTAATTTGGACTGTTGTTGGCTTGTTCTGACTGACTGCAACAAATTAATGGAGGATGTAATAGCTCAACTGAAAGGTTTCTCAAAGTTGGACTTTCAAGGAAAACGGGACGTGATAAAGAATGGACGGCCGACGCCGGAGCTAAAGGAATTACTTCAAAGGACTGGGCAGAAGATAATCCGATCGTTTCAAAGTGAGTGGTACAACCGAAAAGATTGGCTGTGTGGCTGTGCTACAAGAAACCGCCTTTTCTGTTATCCCTGTCTCTTGTTCTCAACCAGTGACAATGTCTGGACTAACATGGGATTTTGTGACTTAAAAAACCTACCAAGAAGCCTCCTGAAACATGAATGCTCAGCTACTCACATTCAAAGCCAAATTGCTTTAAAAACTTTTGGGACTTCTCGAATAGATGTGGCTTTGAATGAACAGCACCGGCTAAACATTAGCATGCACAACGCTAAGGTGAAGGAAAACCGAGAGATCTTAAAATCTCTCATTCATGCAACCTGCTTCTTTGTTCTGTGTATGGTACCCGCTGTGTGGCCTGTGTGGTCCGCCGTGGTGTTTTTTGGAGGTAGGCTACTGAACCGCCATTCATTTTTCATTCTTCCTTGGCCAAATATGTACCTTCAAAATGTACCTTATGTAAAGAATGCTGCTATGAGATATGAAACTAATCGGTATTTGGCAAATATTTTGGTGCATGTTTGAAAATCTGATTTTGAAAAAGTCAGTGCCTCACTAGCCACAAACCTCACCGCACGTCACTGGTGCGTGAGGGTGTCCGTGCTAGGCTAACAGCTAACCCTAACCAGGTGGCTCTCCCATCTTTTCTCCTCTCCAATATCTGCTCCCTGGAAAATAACCGACTTCACATTTTGTTGTCGAATACAGGGAGTGCAGAATTATTAGGCAAATGAGTATGTTGACCACATTACCCTCTCTATGCATGTTGGCCTACTCCAAGCTGCATAGGCTTGAAAGCCTCCTACCAATTAAGCATACCAGGTGATGTGCATCTCTGTAATGAAAAGGGGTGTGGTCTAATGACATCAACACCCTATATCAGGTGTGCAAAATTATTAGGCAACTTCCTTTCCTTTGGCAAAATGGGTCAGAAGAGGGATTTGACGGACTCAGAAAAGTCAAAAATAGTGACATATATTGCAAAGGGATGGAGCACTCTTAAAATTGCCCAGCTTTTGAAGCGTGACCATCGAACAATCAAGCGCTTCATTCAAAATAGTCAACAGGGTCACAAGAAGCGCGTTGAAAAAAAAAGGCGCAAACTAACTGCCCGTGAACTGAGGAAAGTCAAGCGTGAAGCTGCCAAGATGCCACTCGCCACCAGTTTTGCCATATTTCAGAGCTGCAACATCACTGGAGTGTCAAAAAGCACAAGGTGTGCAATACTCAGGGACACGGCCAAGGTAACAAAGGCTGAAAAACGACCACCACTGAACAAGACACACAAGATGAAACGTCAAGACTGGGCCAAGAAGTATCACAAGACTGATTTTTCTAAGGTCTTATGGACAGATGAAATGAGAGTGAGTCTTGATGCGCCAGATGGATGGGCTCGTGGCTGGATCAGCAAAGGGCAGAGAGTTCCAGTCCGACTCAGACGCCAGCAAGGTGGAGGTGGGGTACTGGTATGGGCTGGCATCATCAAAGATGAGCTTGTGGGACCTTTTCGGGTTGAGGATGGCGTCAAGCTCAACTCCCAGTCCTATTGTCAGTTTTTGGAAGACACCTTCTTCAAGCAGTGGTACAGGAAGAAGTCAGCATCCTTCAAGAAAAACATGATTTTCATGCAGGACAATGCTCCATCACACGCATCCAAGTACTCCACAGCATGGCTGGCCAGAAAGGGTCTAAAGGAAGAAAGATTAATGACGTGGCCTCCTTGTTCACCTGATCTGAACCCCATAGAAAACCTGTGGTCCCTCATCAAATGTGAGATCTACAAGGAGGGGAAACAGTACACATCTCTGAACAGTGTCTGGGAGGCTGTGGTTGCTGCTGCACGCAATGTTGATCGCAAACAGATCAAAACACTGACCGAATCCATGGATGGCAGGCTTTTGAGTGTCCTTGTAAAGAAAGGCGGCTATATTAGTCACTGATTTGTTTTTGTTTTTTTGTTTTTGAATGCCAGCAATGTATATTAGTGAATGTTGAGTTGTTATATTGGTTTCCCTGGTGAAAATAAATGAGTGAAATGGGTATATGTTTGTTTTTTGTTAAGTTGCCTAATAATTATGCACAGTTATAGTCACCTGCACACACAGATATCCTCCTAAGATAGCTAAAACTAAGAAAGCCCTACTCCAACTTCCAAAAATACTCAGCTTTGATATTTATGAGTCTTTTGGGTTCATCAAGAACATAGTTGTTTTTCAATAATAAAACTAATCCTCAAAAATACAACTTGCCTAATAATTCTGCACTCCCTGTAAACTCAAGATCCTCAACTCAAAGTGAGGACATTTTTGTTTCTTTTTGAAAGAAACCTCAGATTGTGCGATTTGACAGACATTTACGAATTTCATGAGTTCTTTACTCTTCTAAAAATACAGCTTACTTCCAGTCATCATGGACGTTATACCAAGGTCTCGAACAGCGTCAAAAGCTTCTTGTAAATTTGCCAAAGTCTGAGCATAAATATTTCAACCTGTTGCCAGAAAATCTCATTTCACTGATCCCAGACGACAGTACATTGCCTCATTGTTGCAGGTGAAGTGGATTCATTATAGAACGGAACCCAATTTTCTGGTCATGCGCCGTGTTGATAAATTAGACACTGAAATGTGTCACATGATGCAAAAAACCCAAGCAAATTCATTATTTTATCTGTAACCAGGCCTGCCATGGAGACAGATTTACTCGAGCGTGCTCATTAGTTTATTCGCAGCATGTGATCTAACAAGACCCGAGTGTCTCGGGTGTAAAAATGACCATTATGATGCGGTTTTTCACTCGAAAATATCTTATAGCTCCGAGTCGGCTTATTTTAATCGGTAAACCATGTGACCAGGGGTTTCCAGGAAGGGTCAATAAAACCCAGTCCGATTCCCTGAACTGGATCGAAAATCATAACCAATGCTAATATTGACAAATATGTTGTATTTCTAAGTCCAACACCATGAAATCTTCTCAAAAATGGTTTATTCCATAAACCAGCGGAGTTTACACAGCAAGGTCATCGAGTTTTAGTTTGGATGCTTTTACCAGATGTGCGTTCTTCACTTTTTCAAATGTAACATTTCATGACAGTTCCATTTCTACATGACAATCATCACCCATTCATCTTGTACTAGTATATCGTGCCTTCCATAATTATTGGCACCCCTTGTCAAGATTAGTAAAAAGGGTTAGGGGGAAAGAGAAGAAAAACAAACCTACCTACCTTTTGGTGAAGTCACTTCATCTCACATTGAAAAAGTTTATACAGAGGGAAAAAAAAAACACTGAGAAAATTTCAATTAAAAAAAAAAAAATAAAATAAAAATAAAAAAAAAAACACACCACACACATGCCACTATTATTGGCACCCCAGAAATGATAGAAATTCCCTCAACATCAACATAGGGAAGATCAGACACGCACAAACCAAATGACGGAGAAGTGTGTTGGCCTTCATAAGTCAGGAGGGAATTGTTCTTTTTATTTATTAAAAAAAAAGCAAGCTACTCACCTGAAAAGGTCCATTTCCTATGTCCTGTTAGGCCAATAATAAAGACACGAACCGGAACAAACTCACCTGGAGGAAGCAGCAAGTTTATTTTGCCCCCGCATACAGTTAGGACGAGTGTAAAAGAGGCAAAATATTTTATTATATATATATAAAAAATATATATCTCCAAGGATCTCATCTCATCATCTCTAGCCGCTTTATCCTGTTTTACAGGGTCGCAGGCAAGCTGGAGCCTATCCCAGCTGACTACGGGCGAAAGGCGGGGTTCACCCTGGACAAGTCACCAGGTCATCACAGGGCTGACACATAGACACAGACAACCATTCACACTCACATTCACACCTACGCTCAATTTAGAGTCACCAGTTCACCTAACCTGCATGTCTTTGGACTGTGGGGGAAACCGGAGCACCCGGAGGAAACCCACGCGGACACGGCGAGAACATGCAAACCCTGCACAGAAAGGCCCTCGCCGGCCACGGGGCTCGAACCCGGACCTTCTTACTGTGA